>NC_139600.1:9718185-9985685 GCF_946808225.1 Silurus aristotelis | reverse complement strand
AGCTCTACACACATGAATACAACTGAGGTAGACTTTTGTATGCCTACGGAGGAAGAGAAAATGATTTGGTCTCAGACATAGTTAGAAATTCATTTTGAAGAAAAGCTAGACATCGTAAGGAGGTCGGCCAACCCTGAAGCTAGCTAGCGTGTAGCCCGGGAAAGGGTTTGTTCACCACTTCCATACCAGTGAATTCGAGCGGTACCACTGGCTTACAGCCTCTGAAGAGCGGTGCACATTATGAGTCTGCATCTCTGCTGAGTAGGTTGTATTTTATTTAATTTAGAATTTTTTGTCATGTTCTTAGACAGATATTGATTCTGAACTGCTCCAGATGATGTAGGTGCACAGTTGTGGTTGTAGTGTAGAGGTTTGAGCCTTAACTGGGTTTCTTGCTTTAGTAAAAATGGTTTTCACCCTCCATATGTGAAATGCTTTTTTCTCTGTTCTGCCACGTTGTTATATTGCGTTTTTATACAGTACTGATGGTTTCTACAATTGCGATGTGATAGTGGTGGTATTAGGTGGTGGATTAAGTCCCCACTGAAGACCCAGGTACCAAATACACGGCCCACCACTGATGTATATACTCTCTCTCTCTCTCTCTCTCTCTCTCTCTCTCTCTCTCTCTCTCTCTCTCTCTCTCTCTCCCTCTCTCTCTATCTCTCTCCTCCACAATTCTTATCTTCTAATCTTTAATGATATTTTTAAACTGCATTTGATTTTTTCTTTCTGTCTTTCTTTCTTTCTTTTTTTCCTCTCTCTCTCCTTTATTTTGTCTCTCTCCGGTATTTTTCCATCCTATTTGTCTCTGTCTGTCTATCTGGTCTTAAAGATGAATGACTGTTTTATGTAGATTTTGGATAACATGACACGCTAATAATTTATCAACTTACAAATAACGGAAAAAAACAAGGAGTGGACGTTAATCTTTCGAAAAAAAAAAAAAAAAAAAAGGTTTTTAGAAACTGTGTTCATTTTAGTTTTCATTACTTTTAAATGTTTCTAATCCCTGTGTCATAGGAAAGCAATCAACTCCTATGTTCATTATATTACATCATTGATGCATGATTCAAGAAATGAAAACTAGATGCTCATAAATAATTTACCGTACACCACCACCATTCCATTTCCTCATTCACATCCACATCATCCCGGTCATCATTATTGTCTTTGCATCGTATCTGCTCTCTCTTGATGAAGTGTGTGAAGTGGTGCGTCAGCTCCCTCTGCCCCTTCAACACTCACTTCATATCATAAAACAAATGAAAGTGCAGGTTATCGACACTGTAACCTGACGACAAGCTCAAACACAGCACTGATAAGAGACAACAGGGAGTGTTTACCCCCATTTTAGAAACAATACATGGTCATAGATGAAGGAGCAGACATCGCTTCTCGCCTCGGCATGAGATCGTATCGTTTTGAAGAGGCTCCGTCGTCATTCTTGCGAACGCAGGAAATGAAGAAGGATCCTATCTAGCCTGAAGATGATGTGCCCCTATTTGCTTTCCATCCATGCAGTTTATACCACTTCATACCAAAACATGAATGGTAAAAAAAAAGGAGCTATAAATTTGAAGAAACGACAAAACATGATACAATATTTTGTGTGTCAGTAGTTGGAAACATTTTTCAAATAAATAATGTAATTTGGATGAGAGGCATGTTCTTCCATGTTAACCTGATGACACTAGACTGACAGGAAATCGTTAAACAAAAAAATAGTTCTGTGGTGAAATATTCAATATTCATCTTAATTTCTGCACAGAACGAACACAATGTATAGAACAGTTCATCTAGATGTTTTTTTTTTTACTTCTTTTTATTGTTGTTGTAACATTTTAAGTCAAAATGGATACAAAATCTGGAGAAAAAAGTAGTGGGACACCTGACTTTTCCAGCCATACTTGGTTCTTCCCCAAAATATTACCACAAATATGGAGGCACATAGGATGTATAGGATGTTTTTTAATACACTAGCATTACTCTTTCCCTCACTTTAACTAGGAGACTAAAAACCTGTTCCACCGTGACAATACCCCTGTTCACAAAGCCAGCTGGAACATGGATGTGGAAGATCTTGAGTGACCTGCTTTATATCTCTGACTATATCTCAACTAAATTGAATACCTTTGGCATGAATTGGAACATTGACTGCACTCAAGGTCTTTTTACTACATCAATACTTCATTTTACTAACAATCTTGTAGCTGAATGAGCACAGATCTCGACAAACACACTCCAGAATCTTGTGGAACATCTTCCCAGAAGAGTGGAGGTCATTAAAACAGCAGATGGGGACAAAATATAGAATTGGATGTTCACAAAGCACATTAGTCCAAACGTTTATCCATAACATGTCTAATTTGTGATAATGAGTGGTGTGGCATGGCATAAATCACAGGTTTATAATAATCTGCTCATCCTACTGCGCTACTGTTTCAATAGCAACACAGACAAATATGGTTGGCATTTCAGCTGAAGGTTTCTGATATGCTGTCTTTTATTACGTTCTCATTTTCTTTATGCATAGATGTTGTTCTCCTTACATAGTGTCTATTGAAGTGATGGGAAACAGTGGCAAGTTGCAAAAACTAAAAATGCAGAACAAAAAAGTTTTGTGTAAATGCAAGGTAATATAACCAAGTAGAGAATTTTCTCGTTATAGGTCATGTGACGTCTAAAAAATTTTTTTTAATTATTGTAATTCATAATAATAATAAATGACCAAAAAACATTTATTTATTTTATTATTATTATTTTTTGTAATTTATAATAATAATAATAATAATTATTATTATTATTATTATTATTATTATTATTATTATTATTATTATTATTATTATTATTACCATATGCTCCAGTGTATAATAATGTATAATAATAATAATAATAATAATAATAATAATAATAATAATAATAATAATAACAATAATAGGTATTATTATTCATTCATTCATTTATTCATCTTCTCCCGCTTATCCGTAATCCGGGTCGCGGGGGCAGCAGTCTAAGCAGGCCCCGCCTTCGACTGCTGCCCAATCCTCACAGCACCATCCCTTACGGTCCCTCCTGCAGGTGGTGAGCCCACGGGAAGAGTTATTATTATTATTGTTATTATTATTATTATTATTATTATCATCATTATTAGTGATAGTAGTAATAGTGGAAACCTGTGTATAATTATACAGTTCAGGTAGTATCATTATTATTAATATTATTATTATTATTATTATTATTATTATTATTATTATTATTAAAACTTTTAGAGCAATTATTCTTTTTGCCAGTTTTTTTCCCCCCACTGGAAAGCCAGCTTCTTCTGAATATAAAATGATAAGCTTGACTGAAATAAAAATGTTCTCCTGTTTGATAAACAACACCTTGCATGTGAAACACGCTTTCTAGAGATTCTTTCTCTTCTAGAGAGTAAGAGAGAAAGTGAATTTTTTTTTCCTCCTGAAGTGAGATGGCTACAGGAAGCCTGGGAGTCTTGTGTTATTGCAGGTGCTTTAATCACACGTTGCACGTGAGACCTTAGCAGCTTCCTAAGATTAAAACGCTCCAGAAGTCTTAATGATGGTTCCAATTCAGGTTAACAGGACTGTCTGCTCTAACATTAACACCTTCAATAGACACCCAGCGCTGGTGAGAAGACCTAGCGCCTGTCCAATTCTTCACTGTCTAAATCGAGGGAATATTATGTCTTCATTTCAAGGGCTTGATAATATAGTATTTATGTATAATATAATGAAAAAAGTATAATATTATAAAATGTTTTTTTTTTTACACTATATAGACAAAATTGTGAACACTGGAGCATACAATGTTTATTAAACATCCCATTATACATTTAGTCCAAATTTGCTGTTATAATAAATGTGCCACCAGATTGGCGAGTGTGATTGTGGAGATTTGTGCTCATTCAGCTACAAGTGTGTATTAAAGTCAGGGACTGATAAATGGTGAGGAGGCCTGGGGTGCAGTCAGTGTTCCAATTCATCGCAAAAGTGTTCAATAGGGCTGAGGTCAGAGCTCTAAAGCAGGTTACTCAAGATCTTCCACTCCAAACCCATGTAAAAGATGGGTTTAAAAGATCTTTTTTGTTCACAGGGTCATTATCATGCTGGATTTAAAAAATGTGCCTCCAAAAGCAGGAATGCATTATAAAACGGCCTATGAATTAGAGAATAAATTTAACGTTATACTTTTATCTGTCCTTATTTTAAGCCTTTATATTAAGGGCTTTTTCCTTTTATTGCCACGACCTAATGCTGTTCACTCTCATTCACTTCATTTATGACCAGTAGAATAAAATGGTGCTTTTGCTTTTTAGTATTTTTTTTTTCAGTCATATGTACACTAGATAGACAAAAGTATTGGGATGCAGGACTCCAAATTTCTAACCGCGCTGAACAAAAATTTCCAGTATACTCCAGTTAAGTCCATGTTCAAAGGCGTGAATACAAAAAGCATCGCAAATAAATGATAATTACTTAATAAACATATTACCGTAGCCAAATATACTGTATTGTATGTGCAAAGGAATTGGGACACCAGACTTTTCCTGGCATATAGTATGTTTTTTCCCCAAACTGTTACGTCAAAGTTGAAGGTACACAATTGTATGGAATGTCTTAAAATGTGTTTGAATTCAAATTTCTATTCACTTGTCCTAGGACACCCAAACCTGTTCCAACACGACTGGGCTCTTGTACACAATGCCATGTATGTCCAAAAAGAATATATGAATCTTATGGTCAATTGTCCACAAACCTTTGTCAGTATGGTGTATAACAGTTCAGCTTGGGCTAATTTAGATAAAGAGCTTCATCTTGTAAAACACGCCCTCGCTGCACTTGCAAACCGACACTCGGCATTCATCCACAGCGCTTTACTGTAAAAGTGTTAAAAGTGAAATTTCTGCATTATCATTCGGACTCCTTTCTTTCTTCTTACCAGGCAAAGCAAAGCCTAGCGCACCTAATGAGTTTTCTCGAGCGGCCCTTCACCACGCATTGTTCTTTCCGATTGAACGTTTTGTGGCATTTAATTGCATATATGTCATGCTGCAGGCTGTGAAATTTCAATTGATCTAAAACCTAATTAGGTCTATATTTTTTTTGTACTTCTACTTTCTGATTAGACTGCAAAACTGCAACTGGGAAAAATACAAAGAGAACAAAAAAAAAAGAAATGAGTAGCAGGTGTTAGTATTCATCCTAGACCTAATGCCTTTCCATACTTTCTAATCCACTCGAAGTCTGAATTGGATTCATGCGTGAACTTTTCAATGCAATCAAACTGTCCACAAACTCACCAAGCTTTGATTTACGCACGACTAAACTGTGCATTTTTGAAATATTGTGAAAATACCAAGTGTGGTTCTTAACATTAAACATAAAAAAAAAAAAAAAAAATAAGATATAGAAATACAAAAAAAGAAATAAGTAATTAGGAAGAAATAAATAAAGTAATATAAATAAATAAAAACAAAATAAGCTAAATGTAGTAAACAAGAAAAACAAGACAACAAGAAACAAGAACAAGACAAAGTAAAGAAAAATACTATAAAACTATGACTTCTAAGTTATATTCGTTTGATTATTAATATAGAATTGACTAAGGCAATAAGAATTAAACACATGTATGTATGAATGAAAAAAATCGGATTTACAATTCCTGAAGAAAATGTGACTGGTGCCTCATTTGATCTTACTGCAAAGTGTATATCGTGCAGAGCGTTTTGATATGTCACGTATATGTTCCCGAGGATTTTCTTTGGGGTGAGGTCAATGAAGTCAAGTGACATCATTACTTTACCCAAAAATCAACTTGCTCTACTGTGCTTTAGGATGTCACAAGTTGGTGCATGTTTGTTTTTCGGGTTTTTTTTGCACAGGTTCTGACCTTTTCCAAGCACAAACCCACACACCCTATTTAAACATCCTTTAATTAGGAACACAATGTAAAATAATACACTCACTGACTCTTGTTTTTTTTTTATATATTTGCCAAGCTGTGATACTTAGTTTGATACCGAACTGTTTCTGTTCTAGTTTCTGGACCTGTTTGCATTAATCAAGTGTGTTTATGAATTAACTAAACTACATTATGGATTACAATTTTATTTAATATCCCCTGCAGTTAAATCTGTCTAGTATTCTTTATATGACAGTAGGAAGTTGGTGAATTGGAAAAGCATGGCAAATGCTTTATTTATTTATTTATTTCCATATAGGATTCGAAAGCACACACTGAATATGAAATAAGAACAGAATTTCAGTTTTCAGTACAAGAAACAGTACAATATTTGTTTAAACAATAAATAGTTATGTTTGAGCTTTCGGTTTCAACTAAAAGAGTGGTTGTTTTAAAAACTATATGAACCCACAAGATAGTCTATAGAGGAAAAGCAAGTTATTTTAACTAAGAAGTATAAGCTATTAAATGTTCATGCTGTATTATCATTATTACAAGTTTGCTACATTCAAATGGATTCAAACATCAAATAATATCTGTTGAGTATGGAATTAAAAAAAATCCAATGAGTATATTTATGCATATTCTCTTTAATAAAAACAAATAACCTCTCATTAACAGAAATATCAGTAGATTTAAATAAAAGTGTGAATTGGAAGTTCTTCCTGTGCACAAAAACTGGAAAATGAGTAAGAAGGCAGTAAAAAGAGCTGCTACTCCAAAGGTAAATTGATCCAGAGCTTTAAAATAGAGGGACCCAGAGACCCACACAAAGTGTTAAATTATTAACAACTGGCACCTTACATCTGTCCACTCACATTTACTGCTTATTCATGGTTGTACATTTGTTTATATAACTGTCCATGCAGAATAGTCTTCCCTTTAGAACCCGGGCAAATATTAATTTCATAATACAAGAAAAAGAACATGCTTACAGAATGCAAATACTGTAACTAAACACACACATACTCTATACTGCTATACATATGTGCTTTTTGAACATCTCATTCCGCATTTAGTCTCAATTTACTGCTATAATAACCTCCCCTCTTCTGGTGAATGATGTTCCACTAGGTTTCGGAGTGAGCTTGTGGAGATCCGAGTGTTAGTGAAGTCAGTAGGTGAGGTGAGGAGGCCTGGAGTGCACTTCCAATTCATCCTTAAGGTGTTTGGTTCCACAGCAGGCCACTCAAGATCTTCCACTTCAATCCATGTAAAGCATATCTTCATGGAGCTAGAACTTTGCAAAGGGGAATTGTCAGGCTGGAGCAGGTTTGGGTTTCCTAGTTGATGTAATAGAAAAATGTAATGCTGCTGCATCCAGAGACGTCCTATACACTTGTGTGTTTCCAAATTTGTGGTAACAGTTTGGGGAAGAACCACATATGTGGTGTCCCAATACTTTTATCCATATAATATATTGTGGTTATATTCATGTTTATTAATAAATTAATTAGTTTGAATCTTGTGATATAATTTTGAACTGAAATGGACATAACTGGAGGTATACTGAACATTTCTTTTGAACATGGCTAGAGATAAGGTATGATGGAGAAAGAGGAAGAAGTTAGCAGAAAAGGAGGGAAGGAGGGAGAGAGGGAAAAATAAATGTAATTCGTATGCATGGCTGTGAGTAGATTGTTGACATGCAGAGCTCATTTGTGCACACTATAATTCCTCTATTCCTGACACAATGTTCTGGCAGTGCTACCTTCAAAATGTCAACCTATCCTTCTTCCTCTTTTTTCCCCATCTTGTTGTTTTTCTGGTCTTTAGTTTTAGTCAAAAGGGCACTTCCCCTTTCTTTTTTCAAGGGCTGTAAAATCAATTGAGGAAATAGTACCAGAGAGAAAGGGGGCGATAAGCTTGTTGTCTTTTTTCTTAATGAAACCATCTGTTGTAGTTTTGATAGTCTGTAAATGACAGTGAATGCATCATTGCCTTATTAAAATGCCATACACTAATGACAACAAAGGTGATATTATTGGCATTTGTAAATTATAATGTCAAGTTTTCTTTGTCCAGGTTTCAGGTCAATGGAGAACAACAACTGTCTTTGGTTGTTGTACCCTGCTTGCTCATTCCAATTTGCTAGATCATATGCATAATGATTGACTGAGTCCACTGTAATGGATGCTAAATACTACTAATAATAAAATCACCTGACTAGCATGTCTGGGAAGAAAAAAAAATCAATATCCACTGAACTCACCAAATACCAAGTACCTAATTCTAATGGTGAATTATGACATGGGCATGAGTTCTGCTTACTGTGTTTGAAAAAGTTGCTGCTTTCTATGTGGAAATGTCTTTGAAAAGAGGTTCACTAGTCTCTGGTAGTCTCTGGCCATGCATATAACCTTTACAAGATTTCCCTATGTGACATGCAGAGGAATTCCAAAACACTTCTTTTGAAGGGTAGCTACATAGAGCCTTTATAACACTTTCATGAGCATGAATTTTTTACAAAGAAATGCTGGAGAGTTTCTGTCAAAATGCATGTGGCGAATGAACTTTGGGTTTTCTTATGTGACTTTTATGTCTCTTTATGTGAAAAAGAAAACGGAGAATAAGGGCGTTCGTTTGCAATTACGTCGCTAATTCATCAAGATGCACAC
Organism: Silurus aristotelis; assembly: GCF_946808225.1. NCBI lineage: Eukaryota > Metazoa > Chordata > Actinopteri > Siluriformes > Siluridae > Silurus > Silurus aristotelis. The sequence goes on along the minus strand of NC_139600.1, from coordinate 9,977,082 downwards.
TTCCGGTCATTATTTCATATTTTATCAATTTTCATTCCTGATACAATGAAAAAGTTTGGGACAAAAACTTCAGACCGTAATAGTGAAAGCAATCGCACAGTGGTCTTATAAAAATAAAAATAAATAGTACATACGGCAAATATACTGATCAAGAGATATGATGACAGGTGGACAGTATACTCTGGGCAGGATTTTAAAACAAATATATATATATATATCTTATATATATATATATATATATATATATATATATATATAAGATACATATAAATACATATAAAGGTCTCAGTTGGCTACTGTTTTTCTTTCATTTTTTTCATACTTCATAGGAACTTAGGAACTTATTTATCAAGAAATCTTTCAATGAAGCTTTTATAAAACATTTATACAATTTTTTTTTCTTGTACTTTTCGTACAAAAACAGTGTATACAGAGTAAAGCTTGTCATTGCTCCATCTTGATTTTAACATCTCTTATACAGTATACCGTATACAGTCTCTTTCTCATGCTAGGGTTTGCTCTGGTTCTTGAACAGCAACTTTATCATAATAATAATATCACCATTGTAATTATGTTATATCTTTGACTCTTTTATTTGTTCTAGGGGAACACTTAAGGGTTCTATGGGGAACTGTACACCAGAAAGTGATCCATAGAAAGTGACCATTCATATTTGCATACATTTATGGCATTTGGCAGATACCCTTACTCAGAGCAGCTTGTAAAGGGCATGTAAAGGTTTAAGGGTCTTGCTCAAAAGCCCAGCAGTGGTAGCTTGTTGGTTCTGGGATTTGAACTCACGGCTTTCCAATCAGAAGCACAATGTTTTAACCACAGTGCTGCTGCTGCCCTTTAACTAGGTGAAGAACTTCATTTTCTTTAAGAGTTTAAGATGGAGAGAATGGATGGTGTAGGGTTTGTGCAGCCAATAATTGAGGTCATTCAACATGAATTTTCCGTCTTGGAATACTCTTCTGCTTGTGGGTGTCTGTGTTTAATTGTATATTCATTAGATAATGAGCTTCGTGTATGGGTGTGTGTGTCAGTGGCGCACTGTATCCCCAGTGATTCAGTGAGGTGAAGTCTGTCTCTCGCTCTGATTTAATTAAATCAAACTGTTATTTGCTCTCCTGGTCATTAGGGAGTGGAAAACAGGGCTTAGCAGTAATTATAGCTATGCTGTCATCCTGCCACTCAACAACCCACCTCCCTGAGACGAGACAAAAATGTTCGACGCTGACACGCACATGTGCATACATGTGTACAGTACCAATGTGCTGGCATCCCTGCAAAACTATTCAGATGTTAGAATCCTACCCAGCAAAAGAGGCGACCCGTGGAGCCGACTAGATAAGATGCTGCCGAAACGCTAAAAAGTACAAGTATTCGCGATAAACACGACATGATGGAAAGCTCAAAGTCTTTATATTTATTACAAAGAACAACACGCATACTAGATCATATTATATTATATTGCTGACAATTTGAGAATGATCTCCGCACAGCTCATACTGTATGCATCTGTTTTTGATGCCTCCGCCGCTTTCCGAAGCGAATCGGCAAGCTTTCGACTCTGATTTTCTGCCTTTCCTGTATTCAGAATGATTGAAAATGTCATCAAGCATTTCAAAAGTGATAAATGACAGCCTTACTTGAGCAACTCCTTAACTCTTCTCTGCATCTTTCAGCTGGAGTGGTTGCCACCGAAAGAGCATGAGGCAAATTGATACGTTAAGGAATAAACACTTTAGAATCAATTGTTTTAGGATAATAAGCAGTGACAGGGTTGTGTGAGGTAAACCGAGGTAGTGATGAGGTGATGAATTGGATTACTTTGCAGTTACAATATATTTTATTCCTCTTATCCCACAGCGATGAACACATTATAGGTTTTATCTGTTGCTACAGTAGCTCTGTTTAATACTGTGAAACTTCCACAAAATGATTGTCTCCTGTTTTTTATTTGGCACCTTTACACTTATCAATAGTCATTTCTTGACTACTAATGTTTTTATGTCTTGCTGCTTTGAAGACCATAAAACACACCTTGCCTTGTTACCAAGAAACTGTTAAGCCCTCTATCTGTGAATAATGCTAAACAGTTCCTCACAAAATAGTCTCCCCTTTTAATACCCATTACTATACAAATGATAACATGAGAACTACTTTCTCTGAGGCGCTCTTTGATTGATTGTCAAGCTCCTCACCGGCCTTACAGCTTGAGACCACAGATAGAGAACTCCTTTGTTCACCATCATAGATCAGTACAGCGAACACTGCTGCCAGTAACCCTAATTGTCAGTCATGTTTTAAACTGCATCTAATGTATGTCCACTGACCATGGGACCGTTTTCTGTCTTGTAGATTACATCAGCATTGATCTGAGAATCTACATAGATGAACTTGATTGATGAGCCACTGGAATGACTTCCTTTCTTGCTTGAGGTCAAGGGGGTAAAAAGTTCGAGGTTATGACCAAGTTTAATATTTGTCCATAAAAGTCAGCTGTCCATCGATCAACCTTGTCAATGTTATATGGTAGGGTGTGACATTGTGATGTGGAGCAACTCTGGTCAAGTCAAGCTTTTTGAAGAAATTGAGAGAAAGCTTATGGTGGCACCAGCACTACTATAAGTTGAGTTGATTTGTTGATTTAAAGGGACTGTTTTATGGTGAACACTTCCTAAATACTTGATATACAGACTGAAAATGACTATGCATATCTAAACTGACCCACAGTATATGCACGGTGTTCCAAAGTGGTACTTTCAGAACTACTATAAGATCTAGCTTCATTCATGCTGTGTCTCCTAAAAAGCTTATTCAGGTTAACAAGGAATGACAGCAAAGGTGACTTGAGGCTCAAAACAAATATCACTCGAGATTACAGTAGAAAAAAACAAAACAAAAAAAGCAAGGGCACGACAAGGGCATTGATAAAAACAACAGTACACCTTGGTTTAGCTGATTGCACCTAAGTACATCATGTGATCCGGTATTTGATTATAATGCATTATGCATCATTTTGCTCTTTTCAGTCTCTTAACCTTACAATCACACCTGCATATGCATCTTCTCAAGGTCTCTCTGCAATTCCGGATGAACGTAACATAGCGTTCCACCCAGTGCCACTTAGCATCAATCAATAAATGAATGCGAAGCATCTTTTAAGCATTCAGAACATGCTCATAATTTCATACAGAAGGCCACATTAGTTACACTTTTAACCTCTTTACTGGGCTGCACAGATAAGCAAAGTGCTCAATGTCATTGGTGGGGTTTATGTACTAATGAGGCAGGCAGATGCGGTGAACTCTGTCATCGGGAGCTTTGCTTTCATGAAGGAAATCGCGAGGTAGAATACACGGCGGTATTTTTTTCCCCCCGCTTCAGCCAGGTCCTGTTTGGTCTTTTGTTCTTTCATATGCAAGCGAATCCCTTTCACATTTTATCTGACAGACATTATGCCTTTGCCGTTTTTTTTAACTCATTTAGACCCACTAGCTCCATTGAGATCATACTTGTGAGCAATTGCCTTTCTATGTAATGAAAGCTTTCTTTACTTATACACTCCTTTACTGTAACTTATGTTCTACTATCAGAACTGCTGTCAAAGACCGTTAATCAAAGGCATCTAAGAAATTCACAAGCATTGTGGTGTATAATTGATTGTAAAGCAAGGACAATAATATCTGCTCCCCAATGTTCCTTTTCCTTTGTGGTTTGTACTTTCATCTTGTATAAGTATCAGGTTAGATTGAGATCCTGTTCACGGAAGGCAAGTCAGAACAAATCATAAAAAAAGAAACGTCACCTAAAAAACTATTTTCAAAGTATGCTTTTAAGCTTGCTTCCAATAAGCTGCTCTTGACAGATCACAAGACTCCTGTTCCAGCCGGGTAATCTATTTTAGGCAAAAAAAATAAATAAACATTCACAGCGGTAGAACGCTAATACTCTGCGCAGTCTATAATAAGAAAGGCGTTATCACATATTGCTGTTTATTACTGAAAATCTGTGAGCACAAGATAGTTAGACTTTGCTATTAAGAGCTATTCCTAAAGATATGGACCCGGTATTACAATATGATTAACCTCATTTTAATTAATTACCAACTTTGTTCATATGTGTAATACAAAAAACAAAACCTCACCACAAAAAAAAAGAAGCCTTGTAGCCACTGCCATGGCAAGATGTAGGGAGGCATGTGGCTAACGAGCTTGAAACTGAGCCTGACTGTCATGAAAAGGTAGCCATCAACACACCCATGAGTCTTTTAAGTGCCAATTTCAGTTCTGGGCATTTTCCACTCATCATTGTATGACTTGTGTCAGGAAAAACATGCAGGAAAAACACTAGACCAACAAACACAAAGATAGCTACACTAGGTCTGCTTTATTAAAGTTTAGCAGATTCATTTGGAGAGAAATGTGGTCCATAACAGCAATATAGGACTTGAATGTGTGGTCATGCGGTGATAAGTAATATGCACAAATCATAGTGAAAGAGTAAATACTGATGTTGATATTACTCCGAAAATATGATAGAAAATAAAGTGAAATTCTGCTTTGAAATGAAATGCCCCAGGGGGCATTATCACTGGTGCAGGCAAACTAAGAGGCCATCAAAGTGATCAGTTCAGCAAATGTTATGAATACAAAGCTGTGAAATGGGCAAATGGCAGTGTTAAATTCTCAAAAATGTAAAACAGAAAGTAAGCAGGGGAGCTTTGGAGCTCTGGTCTCAATATGTGTGGGTGTACAAGAGTCGGTGACTGCGAGACCTGGCCGTGGCTTCAGACGAGTTGATTCATTCAGAGATCACCCTGGAACTATACTGACTCAGTGCGAACAGGCTATAGCTACACATTGCTGCAGTCTAGGCCGTTTCAAAACTGTAATTTACTTCAAATGAAAGCCTGAGCAAGACAAGTGTTGGAGAGGTTGGAATTTTCCACTCATTTGGAATTTATTTAGTCCCTGACTTCCTGAGCAAGCATGAGAATGTGTTTTTGATAGAGAATCCACAACTCTTATGAATGTCGCACTGAATAAGGATGTCCGAATATGCAAAAATCCATGCACATTGTTTCATTTAAAGTCATTAAGTCATGTGTAGTTAGCCTAGCATATTAGCATACTCAGGAGTATGAGCACAATACAAATGTTTTTGACTCATAACCTTACATTCCAGTGATCATGTTAGTTTTCACTCTCCAGTGTTCTGTATTATTTAAAGACTATAATCACACTCTTGATGTCACCCAAATGAGGATGGGTTCCGGTTTTGAGTCTGGTTCCTCTCAAGGTTTCTTCCTTATAACATCTAAGGGAGTTTTTCCTTGCCACAGTCGCCATGGCTGCTCATCAAGGATAAATACACATCGCTCACCTTAACTGTTAAATTCTGTAAAGCTAGTTTGAGACAATGTCCGTTGTGAAAAGCGTTATAGAAATAAAATTGACTTGACTTGGTACCCAAAACAATAATTAGTAAAGAGCACAAAAAATAAATGAATATGGTCATAGCAATTACTGGCAGCCTCCTGACTGACTATGAAAACCTCTCTTTTTTTTTTTACAGAAGACTTTTCAGTCACAATCTGAATAGTTATTTAAACTTGTAAGTCAGCAGCTAGCAAAAAATGTTCCATACTTCCATTTTAGATCATCAATGACATAATACGAAGGACAAATTCCATAAAAATTAACATCATATTGCTTGCGAGAGTCCATTTTCTTTTCTGTTGAAAAGAATTCAAATGTTCTACCGGCCATTTTACACTCATTCATCTGGAATGTCAAATTATTTTGTGTGGTTTTCTCGGGTCTTGAATAAAGGTGCTGTTTACAACCTCTATTTTGTTTTGCTGTTCCATTCCTGACTGTTGTTTGGTAATTAATTTAACTCTTTTTATTTTAAGGTATATTCATTTACCTCTCGAAGGCCAAAGAAACTGTTTTTTTATTGCCTCAAGGGGCAAAAGGGAAGAGGAGATCTTGCATATTTTCCACAAGTCCACTTACTCAGTAAGTGTTATCTAATTCTCTGTGGAAATATAGAGAGCAAAACAAGATTAAGGCTGAACAGAGTTAAAAAAGAAAAATAGTAAGTTATAAACAGGATCCTTTTAAAGAACAATTTAGAGGTCTCAGGATAAAACTGTAAAAGCTTTGGGTAAAATATTTGGGTAAGTATGAATGTGCTTTTAAAAAGCCAGAATGTACTTCCTAAGCCAGGAGAGCGAACAGGGGCTTGACTTTCAATAACACAAATGTGTATAAGAAATTAGAAAATATTACAGAAAGAAGAACTCTGTCGAGGTATTTAGTTTTTTTTGGGCAGATGTTTCTCTCGATCTCTATCAGAGGCCATGCAGTAATCCAGAGGACACATGAAGCCACTGCATCCTCAGTCAAATTGCCACTCATTGGGCGAATGAATGCAAGTGGATGGGAATTTATTTTGTATACATGAGCTAGCAGATTCAAACGGTTGGCTAGTGTCGCGATAATTGATGGTGGTAAACAATGCAATTCTTCGCATTCAGAGAGCAGAATTGGCATTGCTTCAGCTTCTAGCGGCATTACAGGAATTTTAATTGAGAAATTCTCTGCTAATGCTCTAGGACCTGGAGAGCACAGCTTTTTTGGCTTGGCAATGCTGAAGCCTTATCATCTTTTTATGTTCAGTAAACATTTTAGGGTCAGGCATGTAGTGTATCCGGAGTGTATCCTGGGAACAAAGCATGTGAAACAGGAATTCAACCTTGTGTGGGTCCTCATGCATCCTCATGTTCATACATTCGTTCAAACTCAGGGGCGGTTTAGAATGGCCAATTCTTCTGGCAGTTTTTGAGAGATGGGAGGAGACTGGAGAGACCAAATGAACATTTCTGTATTGAATGTGGGTTTTTGGAATTGTCACTCTAATGGTGACTTTTTATTATTCATTGATGCAGTGGACTGTTGCAGTTCTTATTAATATTGTTCTGTTCTTGTATGAAGCAAGACATCAATTAAAATCTGATTTAATGCTTAGAAGCATATTTAAAAATTCATTTTACATACTGGTAGTATTTTTTTTTCTTTCTTCTGATAGCTTCGTTAACTGAAGCTAACACACTTGTCAATATAGCCCCCCTTTGTCATCCTCATACAGCCAAAGATAAGATTGCTCTCAGCCTGTGTTGCTACCCAACTGAATTGCCTTTCCAAAGCAAACCTCAGATGTGCAGTTATTCCCGATTGGTGACATTACTTAAGACACAGTAGAACAGACTGCTGTCTCTACAGCCCCTGAGCTTAGCAAGGAGGCTATTTCAAGAGATTCCCAAAGACACGATAATTACACGGGGAGTTAGTGCCGCTAATCTGTATATTAATTTATCTGCACGTACCATTGTGTTCACATCTGTTCACAGACCTAGCATGCTTTGTCTGCCATGGACCCACTGTGCCATCACAATCTGCTGTAATAGCAAAAATAATAGCAGTAACAAATGTATTATTCAGTGGCTCATATTAATTATTCGGCTAACATTTTATCCTTATATAATATTCAGTCAGGATTACATGCAAACACGTTGTTGTAATCAAGGGTACGATAACAGCTCCCTGGCATAGCTTGGATGTGAACTTACAATGTTTTGATCACTAACCTACAGCCTTAACTGCTGAGGCACCACTGTAGTAAATATTATCAAATAATCGAATCGGAAATGTGGCTCAAATTAGCAAGCAATTGCTCCGTCTACAGAGTACAATTATTACGAAAGATTACAGTATATCAGCAAAGAAATTTTATCCATGTAAGCTCTGAAATATGAAAATACAGTGGAACCCGGTTATCTCGCCCTCGGTTACCTCGACAACCCTATTAAGTCAACGTTTTTTGAAGTGAAACCGCCAAATTCTCGCTTTTTCTAAGCATTTTTTATCGGTTATGTCGACTTTTTTTATGTTGCCGAACCCTGCTATCTCGAGCACAAAGGGGGGGAAATTTTGCCATTTAACGTCGGTTATCTCGGTGCAGCCGCATAGCAACTCGTGGAAGTGGCGGGAAAATCAAACCTTACAGCTGCTACAGGTGTTGTATTGTATACTGGTGAATCTCTGCTGTTAGTTAGTGCTAGTGTTCGTAGTGTTAGTAGGGGCGTGGCGCGGCTTTGGGAAGAAAAGAGCAGCCGTTGAGAGAGTGCCGGTGGGAAGACACGTACCGGGAAACGCATGAGCGATAACAACGACCGCCGTGAACCAACATATACCAACAATAACGGACAGTGAGAGTGTGGAAGTTTAAATAGGAGCTGGTGATGATGATAAACGAACCAGATGTGCGCGATTGAAGCCGGGAGCTTCAGAGAAAGCGACTGAAAAAACACCTGCCATGCTGAAGGGGGCGCTGAAGGGGGCGTGGCAGGTGGATTCATGACAGATAAACATGTACTGTATGTATTTTTATAGCATGCCTCCATCAAACAAATCGTGGCAAGGCTGTTGTGTAAAAAAAACCTTCAAAAACACGTGAATGCACATTCTCATTTATTAACGCACATCATGTACATAAAGAAATTTCAAGCACGTTAATATATTGCCTCCATTTTGATTTTCGTTTATCTCGATCATCGGTTACCTCGATGCTTTTTGGCGACCCCCTAGAACATCGACATAACCGGGTTCCACTGTATAAATATTAGTTTTGTGGAAAAAATAAAAAGGTTATTTATGCGCAACTGCAGATTTTCATTTACAGTTGATCTGGAACAAACTTGGTTGTTTTTTTATTTTTTATCAAATTTGTTATTTTAAATACATATTCATCAGTAGCATATAATTCCACCTATCCTCATATATAACTGTTGAAAGTGCTGGTGACCTCTTTGCTATAGTCAACACTAAACACTTCTACAAATGTATTGGCTTGATTTTCTGATTAAAGTAGAAAGCTAGATGGCTAGTAACTTTCAAGCTAAATGCATTGCTAATTAGCTTGTGAAATTTCAGCTGACCCAGTATGAAATTTAAATTGGCTGTAACTACAACCATTTCAGTATATGTTTTGGGCAATATTAGCCCACATATTAGCATGGGATGCATTAACAAAATACGAAAGGGGTAATTTGATGTTTGTGTTGCATGATCTTAATGCACGGCGCAGAAAATGAATAACCACCATACACCAAAAGGAAAATTATTATTTTTTGTTTTTTTTAAGTAAATTCAAATGTGTTAACGCATTGCTTGGCATGGATCTTTCTCCTTATACCATGCTCATATTGTTTGTAGTACAAAATGACTGAATGGATAAAAATGATAATTTTTTCTTAGTTATTTTAAACATATAGAATTCGGCATGCTCTAAATTCTACCCAGAGTTAAAGTAGTGGAGTAAGATGAAATGATTTAAATAAATTATAATATATAGTGAAGAGGTAAAGAGAGAGAGAGTGAATCAAACGAGAAAGAGAGTTTGCATCCTGTGCTTTGTCTCTTTTAATAATGAAGCTGTTGTTGTTAATAAACTGTGCCCTTTTTTGTTTTATTTCTCATTAAATGTATTTAATAGTCTTACTCTGTCTACAACTGTGATGTTGCTGTATGTTTACAGCTGTATCTTACTATGGTTACAGTTGTTTATAGGGCAGCACATTAATTCATAAGTGTCTAAATTGACTAAAACTACACTAAATGTAAAGAAACTGATGGGACACCTGACTTTTCCAGCCAGATGTGGTTCTTCTCCAAAGTGCTACCACAAAGGTGAAGGCACACAACTGTATAGGATGTCTTTGTATGCTGAATCATAAAATTTCCCCTTGAACTTGAACTAGGAATGCCCAAACCTGTTCCAGCGTGACAATACCCCTGTCCACAAAGCCACCTGCAAAAAGATATGGTTTACATGTGTTGATCTTGAGTGGCCTTCTGTAGAGCTCTGACTTCAACCCTGCTGAACAGCTTTGGGATGAATGTGAACACTGACTCCACCCCAGACCTCCTCACCTCACCTACATCAGTACCTGACTTTACTAACACCTTTGTGGCTGAATGAGCACAAATCTCCACAATCACACTCCAAAATCTAGTGGAACATCTTTTCAGAAGATTGGAGGTTATTATAATAGCATTCAGGGATTAAATGTGTACTATTACCTTCCAACCAATCAAAACAGACTAGTCAGACTGACTATGGTATAAATAAATAAATACTATCCAAAAGCCTGAAGCAGACATTATCCCGGCTGAGTGTCAGTTCTCGTACCAAAATCGGTGAAAAGTGACCATTAAGAATCTACTTGTATGGTTTGTATCTTGGTTTAAACTGACAGCACTCCATCATGTCTTGAAGCGCAGTATAAATGTGGTGACCTATTTCCTAGAACTGCATGGAAGTGAAAGAGACTTTCTCTCCTCCACTTGTGCTGTGCTTAAATTCGAGCACATCTGCTGCAGACAGTTGGGAGGGGTAGCCCAGCAGCTGAGTTGATGGATGATGGACGAGCGGATACATCGTTGTAACATGAGGTGCCAACCTTTACAGTTTAGCCGTAGCATTTACGATGATTGACTCCGTTCTACTGTAGTATGAGAAACACCTGCAAACCTGATAGTAGTGGTCAGACCAAACATGGATAATATTCTCCCAGTGGAAATAGCAGTTCACTAAAGGGGGGTGGGGGGGGGGGTATGGATATGGAATGTTAGTGATGACTTCAACATAGGAATTGCTTGCTTGTTTTGTGAACCATTGGAAAAATGAGACTGGGTTATTTATGAATCACAAAATCAGTGAATAATGATCGATTATTTTATCATGTTAGCATGAAGGCTATGTTTTGGTTTTTTTTATAATAAAACAATACAGGGATTAAAGCGGTCCTTCCTTAAGCTAGGAAACAACTTATTGTTGGGACATCATGATTGGCAGTGTTATTCATTTGGGATTGAATCCCCACCACTGGCTTTTCTGTTGGGCACAGTATTATCTTCAGTCTCAGTTAAGACATCAGAGGCAGAGAAAAAGAGAAGACACAAACTGTCCCCTTGGCAGACCAAGTACTGTCTGGCTCCCTTTGGCGAGTTTCTTACCTGATGCTACAGCGCAGCTGTACCTGCATTGCCTTTGCCACTTTCATTTGTCTCTGTACCTTGCAGTTCTCTTACCGATTAGCTTGCCATGCTTTCTGTGGGCCTGTGTGTGAAGCAAAACAGATTTCTTTGCTTTTAAAAAATGTCCTTTCAACAATGTAATTACAGTGTGAGCCGTGTATATACCATAGTTTTCCACAAACCACTGATGCCTACTACTTTACTTTGTTTTAGTTTTTCATTAATAGTAGTAGGGATAAACCTTTAGCAGTCTGCTTGCCAAACCCTAACTAGGCTCAGATTTCTAAATTAGGTATCTGCTGGTGTAGATCATACTGTACACCTCAAAGTTTGACTTTTAATTGTGCATTTTTTTAAAAGCTTGTCTGCTCTCCATGGAGTGGTTCTCTGCTACGTCTACACTAATCCTTAATAGCTAAATAAGAAAACTGTGGTTTTGTCTTTTTTTTCCGCTGCCCACAATATTTTCAATTATTTGCCCAAAAGTGGCTCATCCAAACCGAAAGGTCTAAAAATGCTTACGGATTTGACCCGTGTCATTTCTACCCGGCGTTTGTTTACTTTTCAGCTTTTCGAAACTTCGCAGCAATGTCGAGGAAAGGCCCAGTCACATGACTAAAGTTGTATTAACGTTTGCGAAGGCCTCCGTTTGGCATTTTCCATTCGATGCACTTTGTAGAGCATTTTCAAATAGCTACATTCTCATTGACTGAAAATGCAGTTTCAGCCTGGATGGACGAATAATAACGAAACGTTTTAGTGTGAACATGGCTTAACTAGTCTGACCGCGTCTTTTGGCCGTTAACAAACAATGCATTGCAAGTTTTTCGTGCGGCGGATCTTTTTGTTGTCAGTAGACTGTTGACAGTAAAATTCCAAGACATTAGTAATTTCTAAAATGGTCATATGAGCAATAACCATTACACAGTCAAAGAGAGCACATTTGTTTTCAGGGTTTGAGGAATACATTAGGGCTTACACAGCTTTTGCAATATGTTTAAAAGTCAAGTCAAGTCAAGTTTATTTCTATAGCGCTTTTCACAACAGACATTTTCTGAAAGCAGCTTTACAGAATTTAACAGTTAAGGTGAATGGTGTGTATTTATCCCTGATGAGCAGCCATGTCGACTGTGGCAAGAAGAAACTCCTTTAGATGTTATGAGGAAGAAACCTTGAGAGGAACCAGACTCAAAAGGGAAACCCATCCTCATTTGGGTAACATCAAGTGTGTGATTATAAACCTTTAAACAATACAGAACACTAGAGAGTGAGAACTAACATGAGCACTGGAGTGTAAGATTATAAGCTTAAAGCTTTATTGGTGGTCTCTTTTTTTTTGTAATTATTCACTGTGATGTATATACTTGTATTATCTCTACTTATTATATATTTGCACATTTCTTGTCTTTGCTGTTGTAACACAGAACTTTCCCCACTGTGGGATGAATAAAGGTATATCTTATCGTATCTTATGACCTGTATTTGCATGATTTTATGCCACATGAATGGCTGATCGGAGATTTGAATGCACACACTTGTTCCTTTCAATGCAGACAGTTAACTTTGCATACAAGTTTCATACCCTTTCAATATAAAAAAAAAAAGCATCTTACCAAAATCTTCTCTCAGATTTGACATAAATTAAAAACCTGAGTGTCTTTGCTGCTATTTTTCACCCAAATCCTTTCACAATGCCTGTTAATTTTCCCACTCAATACAAAGAAAAGGCATAAGATCAAAAAGGAAATGGGAATTTAACGGATAAAAGATCAGTGTGCTGGAGATACACTGACAGAGATGAAAGAAAAGTCAGAGAGAGAAAATACAAGGAGATCCAAAAGGCACTTTTAGTGAAGAGTTAAAGGGAAAAAAAAAGTTGCTCATTCCTTGAACGAAATTATTTATTTTGTCAAAGAATCAGTCATGTGCGAATAAGCGTGTGTGTGTGTGTGTGTGTGTGTGTCTGGGGGAGGATAATAAGAGTGACAATGTGACAGCTCAATCTGCACATATTGGGTTTTATTAACAACATTTTTTAGAGGTAATGTGGAAGAGCTTTCACCAGTGCAATCTAAGTAATCATTGGTTTTATATTCTTTCTTTCTTTCTTTCTTTCTTTCTTTCTTTCTTTCTTTCTTTCTTTCTTTCTTTCTTTCTTTCTTTCTTTCTTTCTTAAAATATCTGTGGGTTTTGTGCTACTTTGTATGTTGATCTTTGGATGTGTGTAAGCAAGTCTGCATGCCAGTCACCCCCTCCTCTCTGCCTCCTTCTCAGTTTCTCTCCCTTCCTCCCTCACTTCCTTCCTCCCACCCACCCATCCTCTCTCTCTCCCTCTCTCTCTCTCTCTCTCTCTCTCTCTCTCTCTCTCTCTCTCTCTCTCTCTCTCTCTCTGTGTCTGCATTGCTCTATCTTTTAGTCTGAGATTGAGGCTGTGGAGCACGGCGCAACAAACCCACACACACACACACAAACACACACACACACACACACACACACTGGTCACGTCCGTAGCACTGCCATCCTCCTTCTCTTTTCCTCACTCGTGTCCTTTCGCTGCCGTTGCCTTTCGCTCGCGCACGCAGATGTTTTCATTCCAGCATCCCAGGACGGATATTTCCCTTCTCTCTCGTGAATCTCGGAGCGGCTCGAAGCCGCACACGCAACAGCAGCACCCTGCACTCGCAGTCCCAATACACCATCGAAGCTTTTGCTGAGCAACGAAGAAACCTCAACATTGGAGGTGTGGAAAAACAAAGCCCGAGATCAGGAGGGAGAAGGGCTTCAGGGAGAGGAGCAAGGTTGTTTTCTTCTTGTGTTGTGATGCAAGGCGGCCAGAGCGGAGACACTCGGTCGTCTTCATCGTTTGATCTTTGATGGCAGTCGTCCAGGTGCGCATCTCTCAGGAAAAGTACACAGGGTCGGTCCTAGAGTTAGTCCTTTATTCTTTTTTAATTTCTTCCTTTTTTCTCTCGTTTACTCCCGCTCCTTCCTCATCCTCTTCTATGCTGCAGACTTTGCCGTGCTCAACGTTCCTCTGAGGATCGGAATCTGTATTCGGCTGCTTCTCTTCAGTCGATTCAAATTCGATCTTTTTTTCTTTTATCATTGATTTTTTTGTTGTTGTTGTTTTTCATTCATTTGGATTTATTTTTTAGATTTATATTTGTTTTTGATGCCCTGTGTTTTGCCCTGAAATAATTCATACATGATGGAGACATCGGCTCGCTAATAATGGATGAGCATTTCGATTGGAAGTCTCTTTATCATGATATCAAGCTCGAGGATCAGTGAGGCAAGTGTTACAGCCACCCAGAGTGCTTTTAAATATTGCCTTTAAAGTCAGATGGCTAATGTTTGACGAGTTTATTCAGTTTTCCATGGCTGTCAGTTTTGGATAACCGAACACCTGATCGTCGGTCTGGTCTCCCAGTCATTTGTCATTTTTTGTCCAATTCTTTTTACCTGTTTTTTTTTTTTTTTTTTTTTGTGGACTTTTTGGAAAGGCTTCTGTTTTTTCTCAAGTCTGCTTTTCTGTTAAGCTTCAGAACATTTCGGAGGAATAACTTATTTGTGTCGTCATCGGAATACACAGCTGCAAACCCCTGGAGCAGGGCTTGTCTTCTGCTTTTGATTGGATATTTTGTTCTGAACCTGCATTTTTTTAAACGTTTTTTGAGGAATAAATTTTCCTCCCTTAAGTATCCCCTTTCTAAGGGAATCTAGGAATTATGGATCCTGCATTGGTTTGATGTCTTTCTGTTTCTATTATATGAGGAGGCAGGGCATGGAAGTCCCACTCCCCTCTCCTATCCCTCTTGGGGCAGTTGTTTTGCTTAGCGGATTAGTACTTACCCCGCACGCCCCACCCTTAGCCCCACCGAGAGTGTTTTGGGCCAGTTTATGGAGGCTAGTCTTGTCATTGTCATTACTAGCTTTCCCTGGTCCTGCTGTTTCAGCTAGAGTCTCATCCAGTCTTAGCACAACTCACCATGTCCACCATTTTCACAACAAACATGGCACTGTGCCTATTGCCATCAACAGGATGCCTTTCCTTACACGTGGGGGCCATGGTAGGTCCCTTTTTTCTTATATTATATATCTTTTGATTTACTATTGACTCGCTCTTTTATTCCGAATATTGACTTGTGTACACCCATTTTTGGGTGTCATCTGAAGTTAATTAGCAAACTTGCTTTCCATTGTGGTTCCATGATGTTTGAAAATAAAATCAAACTCGAATAGGTCCTTGCCTGCTGTTGTACAAAATCAGGTGTCTGAAAGGTCATGACCCATGTTGTTGTGTGCTGATCATTTCAAAAGTCTCATTTAAAGCTACGGACTGCATTGTTTTCATTATTTCCGTGTTTGATATTAGCAACAAATAAAGGTCAAGGAAGTGACACCCAGTACCAAGGCAGTGTCCACGATCCTTTTATCCACCTTTTGAACCACATTTTGTGCAGATATGTTGTAATTGACGAAACTAAAATGGACCTAATGTTGAGTCTTGAGGGAATTTTTTTATTGAAACTGTAAGGGTTGTTTAATTAGTCCTAAGATTTCTGTCCTTTCCCCAAAGAGATGGATACAGGAAGGGTCTGGATCAGGTGTACCACTCAGTGTTGATCTCAAGCAAGTCTCTTTGTCATTAAAAGTCTTTTTAATGCAATTGTAGTTATTTTTTAAAGTAGAATCACTGAAATTAACACTCACTCACTGCTACTGTGGATAAAGCAGTCTATAATTATGCCATTATCAAGCACAGCAGGCAGCCCATTCAAGCAGTGTATGAGGTCAAGTTAATTTATTCCCTTTTTTATAAATCTAGAATTCCTAAGAATCTAGAGAAAGATTTTGTGTTCAACACTGAAAGCTATATCTCCATATGCATGTAGATCTTTAGTTGTTAAAAAATATACCCTCTTTTGGCTTGGCATGTAGAGATAAATACACATTATGATCTTACAAATTGCCACTGTAGTGGAAGCAGCTATTATATTCTAAGCCGTTATCACAGTGCAATCTACATTAGAAACAGGAAGGGGTTAGATAGGGGTTAGATATACTGTAGGACACTGCTGAGCAGCTTATTAAAGACTTTAAATAGAGTTCATTATGTTGCAATTGGTAAGTGGGGAGTGTTAGAAGTTAGAAGTCTGTGGGTGAAAAAAAACCGATGAGCTTTTTCGTTTATTACAGAACAGGATTATATTGAAGGTGGATTGGGTCGAACCTAATGGTCTGGCCAGGTCTAACATTTAAATGTATGCTTGTGTTAAATGATAAGAAATCTGGAAGCTGTGAACATTTCCAGGGCTTTTTGTAATAGCTTCAGCCACTACAATGCCCCAAAACTTGACATTTTCCACCTTTCTATTGTTGCAATCATTGAATTACTGTTCTGTGGTCAGTTCAGGGATTACCTTTGGTTTCACCTTGTAGGCCCTCATCATCTTTTATCTTTAACTCTATCAAATTAGATGGCAACCCTACTGTGACACAATCATGTGAAGTGGTACCTGTTTCCGTGATTGCTGTTTCAAGTGTTCCGAATCAAAAATGTTTTGACTTTTCATCCACAGTTGTGACTTTATTTATTAATCCTTCTCACAAACCAGTAGATGCATCAACTTTTTTAAACCAATCACCTTTGAGAATGATCAGCATCCATTTGCAGTTAAGTGCCAGGAAAGCTTGTACTGGTGGTGTTTTATTTTGGAGGAAAGTATTGTGATAAAAACTGAAAAAAGAATCATTATTTATCAAGGGGAATAAGGCTATTTGTATGGCAGCCAGAATCTCCTCTATGGGACTGTTAGGCAAACTCCTGCAGGTCTAGTTTATTGGGCCTGTTGTGTTGGATGTTAGCCATAACTGTTGTCACAAAACATCTAATGATTATCGGAGGGAGAATCACTGGCAAGTAGTGTTTGAGGTGCAGCAGCTCCATTTTTAGGAGACTGAGGTTACAGTAGCTATTTTATAGAACTGGGAATTGATGGCTCACTGCTGAGACCTTTACAGTTCTAATTAGAATGTTGTGAATTGGAATCCTGGTACTGTCAAACATTCATTGCTGAGCCATTGAGAAGACCCTGCTCAGCTTAATTGTAAGTCACTTTGGATAACAAAAAGCAATTTCCCAAATCGCACCTTTGCTTCATTGGAGGATCTCTGCTGAGTAGCGTAGATTCAGAGTAGAGTAGTGTAGACCAATAAACTGCTACTAGAGCAATCATACCATGGCTACTAATCACAATATGCTTCTAGTTAACATCCCGTGAACACATTTTATACTGTTTGATATCATAGCATATAGCCATGGAATAGTAAACATGTATCTCTCTCCCTGGTGTCACCGAAAAAAGGTTGAGTTTATTTGGAGCCTGGTTCCCCATGTCTTCCTGGTCCTCTTAGGGATTTTTTTCCCTTGCCAATGACTTGCTCATTAGGGTTATAATTCTACACCTAGAGTTCTGTAAAGCTTATGAAATATTGGCGAATTGAATCTTGGCCAGTTCCCTGACACCTTCCCTAAGTACATGACTAGTGACCTAGAAAGGGATTGCTCTGCTTACTCTTGAACAGTTCCAGAGATATCATTTAGGCTTCATGACAGTTGTGTTTGGAACCTCCTTCTTTGGCTTAGCATTTAAATCAAGCCTAGAAGATATGCTGGCAAAGAGACCTTCCTGTTAATTTCCACTGCTGTTTTTATAATCTGTGGTACGTTGCAGTTCTCACCACATGCTTTAATGTTTCTCACTATACTTTTTTCATTTTTTTTTTCCATTCTCTTGCCACCTTCTGGTGCTGTTCTCCTCCATATTGCCATTTATCGCTCGATCATTTCATCCCCTCGCTCAGCACGGCTTTTAGCCATAATCAGTATCAATCAAGCATCTGTGTCTGCCAAACAGGCACACACATTGCAGTCAATTGCCTTCAGCTCAGTCTGAATTGACATTATTGCCTCTTGGCATCCCTTAGTGCTCATCCATGAATTAAATTTATAATGCCTACCATTCTCCAGGAAACTTAGTCAAAATGTATACACCTACTGTAGCACTGATGCATCTAGCATCATTTCTCCAAAGAGAAAGAATATATAATTTCTAGATTCCTTCCCACCAGGAAATAGACACTCATATTGTGACCTAGAGGAACTGATCCTAAGGGGTTTGAGTTTAAGCACTGAGCAGTCAACTGAGATTCTTGATGTACTGAAATGGCAGCTTAAATCCAATAGACGGTCCTCTTTCTCCCTTTAAATAGCAATGTCCCTTTTACCGTCTCTGCTTTCTTCCTTCGTTTCTTTTTCTTCCTCTGCTGGTTCATATAATTGGATTGCAGCTCCCTTGCATCTCAAGTTGCTAAGCTGTTTAAATTTACATAATTAACATGGAAATGTTTGGCAAATCCCTCCACAGATTCGAGACTGTCAGTCGATACAGACGAAAAAGTGGCAGGTAAAAAGTCTCATTTTGAGCCTGGAGGTGAGCGACAAAGTGAAAAAAAAAAGAGTGACAAGTCGCTCCTTACCTTTCTACCAATATATTTATTTACTGTTACTGTTAATTACTGTTTCATTTTATCATTTACTTCTGTTTTCTTTTAAGATTTATTTCTGAATAGAAACCATATATCATTTCTGTGCCACATCTAGTCCAGGCCAATATTTCATCATCCTCCGCTACTGTGTCAACAGCTGAAAGTTTGCCGACTTCGCACTGTTTTGAAGAAAAAAAAAGCCTTATTCCAAACTCTGCAAATAAATTGGCTTTGTTCTTGAACCCTCGTGGTCAGTAATGCACTAAATATTTAATTGTGCCATATTATTGCCACAAACTCAGTTGGACGAGTGTAAATTCATTCAGCCTGAATAGTTTTGTTGACAACAAACAAAAAAGTGAGGGAATGGCTTCGAGCTTTCAATATGAAATTGCTTTAATCTCGCACTTTCGCATAGCCAGAGCCTGTAGGCTTTGACTCCTGGCGTAAGCATTTATCTCTCATTCAAACAGCGTCTCTGATGGGATTCGTCAGTCCTCTCTTCTAGCCTGAAGGACAAGTGAAAAGGGTTTACTTTATTTTTAATGCTTACTTTTAAAACAGATTAGGATTCCCAGAATAATACACTCTCCATTTAATATTCGGTACTCAGGTGGACTCTCGGAGCATCTCGGATGTTAGTCTAATGATCGGCTCCGATCCGATTAGCATAGTGCGACTGCTACAAACGTGTGTGCGAGAGATATGAGTACAGACAAGCGATGCATATGACCCTCTCCAAATCCTGTGCGAGACGAGCATCTAGTTATTGCTCGTGATTAATAGACAGCTCTCTAGTTGATGGATGCAGGGAGCTTGCGCGGTCACGAGTCCCTGAGCCGCAATCCTGCTCACTCTCTGCAGATGTGTGTACTACAATTTATTATCCCCCATTGAACAGCCTGTTTGTCGCATCCACAGCCAGTGGATTTTGATTGGCAGCACCAAATTAGTCTTGGTGTTTTCATTCCGTAGAATCCTTTTTGGTTTTTTGCTGTTCGTCAAAGTTCAAAGACCGTGGATAAACCAAAATCACCATGTTCTATTCTGCATTATTCGTAGACTTTTTTCTTTTTTTTTTTTTTTTTTGCACTGAGTCACGACAGCATTGGCATAATTTGTGTCTAAATATTGGGGGGGGGGGAATGTGTGTCTGTAAACTGTCAGCTGTATATTATAGCATCCCTGTAATGACTTTCCATGTGCTACTTCTATTTCTGAATCTACTATAAATGTGGCATTGTATTTCGCTAGACTTTAAGGGTCTTTAAAGGCATTTCAATTTCTGCAGAGGGGCACGGCAAGAGGACTAAAATATTACAACTGTCGAGATGATTTAAGATATTTTACCACTTAACAATATGCAAAATGATGTGTTGTTTTCTGAACAACCTGCTGGCCAAAGAGTACATTACATTAAAATAAAATAATCAATCCTTCTATGAAAAATAACTTTTTTTATATTAGCAATATATTTAAAGGTAAAGTTATTTTAATAATCCATTAACCTATTTAAATAATTGTATGCATATTTCACACATTTCCAGCACCCAGTGTACATATAAATTAAATAAATAATGTAATGTGTAGACAGTATAAACGAGTAGACCCAAATTCCACATATAGGAATAAAATGGGGGGGAGCCGAGAGCTTTTTGTTATCAGTCAACATTAATATACTGTTCTTCCTATCCATTTGTCTCCAGAATGCATGATAGATCAGAAACAATGGGTCATGATTAAAGCTACTGATCTGAATCGTTCCCTCACATGAGAGTGCCAGAGACTTTTTTTTTTTCCCCCAAAAGGTTTACGGATAGTGGGTCATATGAAATCTCTGATATGCCTGAGCAAATAGCCAGATTGCTGGTTTGAAACCAATATTGATAGAGGGTCAAAGTCAATGATGTGAAAATCTGTTGGGATCACGTTTGACTAAGTGCCAGGATTACTTTTGAAAGTCAAAAGCTGCTAGGTTAACTTTTTAAAATGTCGTCCGACGATAAAAACAAACTGAACCCCGTGTTTATCAATCCTCAGTTGGAGTGTAGAATTTGTTTGCTGTATTAATAATAATAAAAAAAAAGCTCATGGGTAAATAATTGCTGAGAGACATGGTGAAAGAACATTTCATCTTCAGTGGGATTTTATTTTAGATTTCCATTCCAAGTTTAACAGACTATAATATGTTGTTTTTTCCCCTGAATCAAATAATTACAATGCTGAGTAAATGGAAATATACTCATCATACTGATCATATAGTACACATAACCCTATATATATAGCCTCATTTTTCAGACAGTTACACTTTATAACACTTTATTAAGTCTGGGCAAATGATTAATGGTTACATAAGTAATGTGTAGTGGATAGAAAATCTATTATATCATCATAACATTGTATGTCTTAATGATATCATGCATTATAACATAGGCTCTGCTATTATATATAAGTGCAGTACTGTATAGGCACTTATATCATGCTATAATGCAGTAATAGGTCATTATGACTATCTTTATTATTACTTCTTTAAAGGTTTTACACTTCATAGTTATATGCACTATGAATTGTTTATAAGAGGAATTGCAGGACTTCACCACTTCTGAAAGAACATCCTATTCCACATTTAGTCCACATTTGCTGTTCTAACCTCCAATCTTCTGAAAAGATGTTCCACTAGATTTTGGAGTGTGATTGTGGAGATTTGTGCTCATTCAGCCACAAGGGTGTTAGTAAAGTCAGGTACTGATGTAGGTGAGGTGAGGAGGCCTGGAGTGCAGTCAGTGTTCACATTCATCCCAAAGGTGTTCAACAGAATAGAAGTCAGAGCTCTATAGAAGGCCTAATTGCTAAGTTTCATTGCTATGCTGTGTGTGGAGTGTACATGTTCTGTTGGCTGCAGTCCGCACGCACACACACACACACACACACACACACACACACACACACACACACACACACACACACACACACACACACACACACACACACACACACACACAAAATGCTCACAAATTCCTTTACCTATCTCAACAGTCCAAACTGTACATATCCACCCACATACATATTTTATATATATACTGTACATACATACACACACACACACACATACATACATACATACATACACACACCTCCACCTTGGTTGCTCATGGCAACCATCCTTCAGGTGTCCTTGTGTGGTGCAGAGTCTCATGCTTCGTGGTTCAGGGCCATAATGTTACCTGAACCTGCCATCAAGCTGTGCCTCTGCAGGTCTTTCCATATGACTCCTGTCCTCTGTACTCTCCTGCAGCAACTTCTCCATCTGTGTCTTTCTGTCTTTTTTATTTTGCAAATAGTATTTCCTTGTGTTCGCCTTCAAGTCATTGGCCCGCTCTTGTATTATAGTTGAGGTCTTTAGCTGCATGTTCCTACTGCACTTTTTCATCCTTTGATTGATTCATTTGGCATTAACCGGTACATAAGTGCAACGTTGGCAAAATCTGCAGCTATTCTGAAACAACGAATAAAAAATGCACCAATCATCCTGCATATAATGTGGGCCAAGACATTTCCATGTGTGTTGCCTGTAAATAAAAGCTTGTTTAATTTTCTTTTATGAAAAACTTTTCAAATGACAAGATAAAAGGTTTCCTCAAGGGCTCTTTAGATATTTATGCATCTTGAAGGACAAAATCTACCATGAGTTGCTTGAATAGTGTTCATAATTAACGTATATTCAGTCATGCCTAAGGTTTATACAGATAAGTGTGAGTGATTAAGCAATACTTTAGTCATTCAATCTGTTGAGCTCTTTCACTTCCTCTCTGAATTGTATCAATAGATCAACTTGGAAAGATTCAACTTTCATGCTATTATTATTGCCGTATTTTTTATATATATATATATATATATATATATATATATATATATATATATATATATATATATATATATATATATATATATATATATATATATATATATAAAACACCATGTAAATAGTTGCTACAGGAACTTTTTATGTTTGATTTCTTATTAATATTACATCACACATTCTTTTTTCATTTTTTCTCATTTCATTCTTATATAGTATAAATATATAGTTAAGTCAAGACACACATTTGCTAATTTTCCACAGGAATAATGCAAATGCATCATCAGCAAACCAGAATAACAGAATGAATTAATTTCTATTCCCATGTGAATAGGAATCCCTTTCTATAAAAAGGCTGCTAAAAATCATTTACAGCCATCAAATTGAGTTGTACAGTTTCAAAATTAAAGAAAAAATTGGATTGGATAACTTTTACAGCTATATCCAGAAAATAATTCCTCAGCCCGCTATTGTAGATAAGGCTAAGCTAGCAGACAGCACCACAGTGAAGTTCTGAGAATTGCTCATTATGCTACCTCTTTCACTGTCCCCAAGATATCACAGCTCCCACGAGGACCTATAATGAGCCATGTTTCTGAATGGCCCTTGTGTAGCATCAGCGATATGAGAGTCCAGGTCACTCTCACCCAGGGGACCACTGACTAGCCATGGACAATATGCGAGGATATAATTAGCATGCAGAAATTAGCCTTGCCATGTATCAGAATCTGGAATCACCTCCCGCCTTGTTCCTATTGTTCGAGCGTTTTGTGTAACCTCCTGCCCCTCCACTACGCCCCACTCCATCACTGCTGACTTACTGCTGTGTTTCTCCACCCCCAAGGAACGGCTGTCTAATGTTTTCCTTAGAAGCTAGAAAGCAGTTGTGCAGGGATTGAAGGAAGGTAGCGATGGTGCTTTGTGTGTTTCCGCAGTGCAGGAGGACTTGCTGGTGCTTTTTGGTGAACGTGTTCCTTATTGATCGATTAAAAGACACTGCATGGTAGCAGCTCTTAAAGGCAGCGGGGTGAAGGGGGGGGGCTACAGATGGAAGTAGTCAAATTGTGTATACAACGCAGTTCCATTTCATATTTAATGTCAGTTGTTCAATAAGTAAAAGTCAATACAAAGTTGCTCCTCAATTCAGTTCAGTTTCATTTAACAAACCAGAGGCAACAGTGGGGAAGAAAAACTCCCTGAGACCCCAGGAGGAAAAGCAATGGCACTATATTTTTTAAATGTAAAACTGAAATGCTGTATCCCAAACCAGAAAAGCTACATCTCTAGAACCTTAGTCTTCTAGCGATAGTATGCAGGAGTAATTACACACTGAAGCAAGAGGGAAAGAATAAAAGAAAGAGTATATCGAATTTATATGCAGAAACCCCAAACAGAAACATCTGCATAGTGACTTTGTAAAAGTATCAAGCTGATTAATATTTTCCCTGCACTAGCTTTCTGCTCGAAGGTACATTTCTCTGACTGATGTCACACACACACACACACACACACACACAAGCATTCAAATACCACACACACATACAATCTGCTATGAAAATATTATAATGGCCTGCTCCATCAATAGGCAGCTTGAGTGATGTGTGAAAGACGGGGTGGCATATTGGAATAGACTGAATCATTACTCAAGCGGTGTTTGCCAATGAATTCCGCCACATTCCCTTGCTTTATCAAATGATAATTATAGCAGTGTCAAGGACTCATCACTTCCTCATCATCCTCCACCCAGGCTATGTGGCAAAATGTGTCACAGAATCACCATATCTTAAATTACTACCTCTTTTAGTCACAGAGTCGGTCCGGCGCACGGATAACGGATTGGTTCCGCACAGATTATACACCAAATTGAATTGTTCGGATAATTAATCAGTCTGTAACAAAGGTGCAAGGAAACTTTTTTTTTTCTTCAATCTTATAAAGTCATAATGGTATTAGCATTAAAAGCAGAGAACCCAGTGCATTTAATAGCAACAGCAAACTACAGGATATATTTTCTATTCTAATCTTGAAATACAAAAGTATTAATTAGGGTTATCAGAGTAATAATACAGCTGGGGTTCCATTTCATTTTTTTTTTTTTTACATTCTGTACTTGAGGATTATTAAGGAATATTTGAATATGTATATACCTTATAAAGGAGTCTCTGGGCTGAATCCTTTTTTAAACAGTCACTGTAACTCCATATTATTTCTCATCAAGTTCAAGAGCCAAATAAAAAAAAAAAAGAGGCTGGAGAGAAAATGACTCATTTATTAATAATCAATGATAGATATCAATAATAGGAAATAACCTATTTTGCAGTCATTTCTAACAATAAATGCAACAATTAATGAATACAAAGCATGCCATGTCATTATGACAAGTTAAATAATAACTATCGGCGAATTGTGTATGTCATTATGTAACTAATAAGTAGTTCAATTAGTTCTAAATGTAAACAGCCTCTTTGTTATGACCTGAAATGTAATTTGCTAATAGCACAACTAATGTACTTGTCCGCTAATACAGTACCTTATAATGCTTGCCATACATCTATTTATACATGCAGTGATTAAGTAGATATAGTTTTATTTGCACCCCTAAATATAGCATCATTTGTCTTTATATCTTTGTAACATATGGGTAACACAGACTTTCAATTTAGAGAAGTGTCCAAGTGTCCCAAGTCTCTAGCTGTAGATGCATAATAAAGCTAATTTAATTTTTAGGTGCTTACCACTAAACTCGTGTTTATAGAACAAGTTTTGTGTTATAGTTTTTACTACAGTTAAATAAGTAATGAGCATATAATTATGTATAATGAGTGTGAAATTGAAATTCTATATTTTATTGTCTATGACAAGTGAAGGCTCGTTTTTCTAGCCGTGACTTTTATCCGGCGTGACTTAAAGTTCTTATTTGTATAGTTGAGGGTTAAGGAAGCAGATTGCTAGTGTTGGGGTTTGAATTTAATCTTTCGATCAAAAATGCATCGTCTCAAATGATGAGCTACAGGAGCTACAACTTCCCAATATCAATGAGCTATTATCAGCAGTGAGCTAGTGGTCTAGCAAGTAGTTAGCTTACCTGTTATGCTCTCCTGTTAGCTCTCCCAAATTAAACTTAAGCTTGAAAGAAAAAAAAATATTTCTCTTTGTTTTGTATATATATGGTGTGTGAAAATAGCAGAAACAAGGGTCCTAAACCAAGAGACTGTGCTGAATGTGAGTGTTTGTTAATTTTATAATTTCCTCTGATACTGGAGACAGAATTTCTGTCATGTCAAAGATGAGCCACCGTGACGACTCAGGAGACTTCGTCTTCCAGAGCTTCAGAGTGACTGAGAGTGAGGCTGATGCAAGCTCGGTGTTAATTATTAATTAGGGTTGATATTAAAGTGCGGCTATGCAGGGCTGCACACTGATTCCTGCTGCTACTGGAAGCCTCGCGCATTAATAAACAAGGCCTATTAGATTATGCATGGGTGTAACACAACGACTAAGGGAAAGAATGAAAAAGCAACGTTGCTATTTTTGCCTCTGAATATTCATGCTTTGGTTTGTTTTGTATTGGGATTTCAAGATGAGAGAAGTAGTGTGTTAATGGAAGCAGTAAGAGACGCACTGAGTTTATGCCGGTGCTTTCGTTGCTGTATTCTCTCATGTGCATGGCTCAGCTGGTGAGACGTCTCTCTCTGTCAAACTAGCCGTTGCCGTTTAGGAAAGAATTTTGTCTCGAAGGGATGATTCAATGCGAGTGCACCGGGTATATCACAACAACAGAATCGAGCAAATGATATAAACAAGCAAATAATTAAACAAAGGGCTCAACTAATGACCTCTGGGTTTGGGATGAAAAGGTCAGCATCTGATAAGTGGTTGCTGTTTTTTTTTTTCCTGTATTTAAATAGTACAGTCTGCCTGCACACTGAACCAGGCTATAATTAAACTGTGCTTAATTGTGATTAAAAGTGTAATTATATTTATTCATCTCATTCCTTTGTGTAAAATGTGAGGTGTTCACAGATGGTACCTAGTGGCACAATCCATTTGATCTCCCTCTCTTGTTGGCATAGTGACTTGTCTTGTCATTGATTGTAGTTGGAAACAGGTGCAGGGTATTTTCCTTGCTCTTCCATGTGATTCACATTTTTTTAGTTTGGATTTCAGCTTACATAAACAGCAACATCAAATTCTATTTAAACTACATTCCTTGGCTGAACAGTTTTAGAGGTGATATGTGGCTGGATCAAGAGCACAATCTAGAAAATATGCTACATGGCTTGTATCTTGTGCATGAACTTTATGTAAGTAAACAAATTTAAGCCTGTGGTTTTGTTTTAGATGATTCTGGTACTATACTTACCTAGATGGGATAGTGGTGACAAATTTGTAAACAACCAAAACAGAGTACTGTATAAATGTGAAACTCTAGACAGACTTATAGCCATGAAATCTGTTAACTATCCAATTTATGGTAATTTATATACTCTTTCTTGTCTTTTGTTGTTGTTTTTAATATTGTTTGGCGAGTAATTGGACAAAGTGCCAATTTTATGTGAGATATATGAAATTAAATTAATCCTTAAAATACTATCTAACTTAGCAACTGTTTGTGATGAACAGAATTTCAATGAAATAGTTAGAAAAAATTGTTAATGTATTGTATATAGAGACTCGGATACTAAAATGTTATCCGTGGCTACCTGTTACATATAAAGGCTAGTTTTTCAGCTCGATGTCTTAAGAGCTAATTACTTTCAAAATATAATGCTCATTTCTGAAGGGAAAATTCTTAAATGCCAGGTTTAATTTTGAGATTTTAAATACTAAATCACAAATTATAACAATACAATTTCAAGATCCAGTTTCCCACATTTCCATCTGTAGCAAACAAAGCTAGCTTCATGGTAAGGTGCTTACCTTTAAGATTCATTTGCCACTGGTAGAAGTGAGAAGAATATATACAGTGGTCCTCCGGACCTCGCGGAACTTACGGTGGTTACGCTAGTTCCGAAAATCCACCAAATCCATCTAGACATTATGTCACTATATAAACATAATAGTGTACATTATTTGACCAAATGAGAACCCGCAGATTTTCCGAGCCGTGATTTGTCGAGGTTTGACTGTATATGGGTTTTATAGTTTGAGATTTGCTACTGTTATACAAGTATGGAGAATATAATAATGTACAACGAGTCTCAAACTGGAATCCCACTTTTACCGTAAAGGGCTAGTTTTCTAGCAGTTAGCTAATAGTCTAGCAAGCTGTTCGCTAGCAATTCAGCTGACTAAGCTCATGTTATATTAAAAACCCTTTTTTTTACCTGAGAAGACAGCTCTAAGATAATGGTTATGGGCTTAGATAAAGAAATGTATTGTGTGTACTTGCGACACGGTTATTTTTTATAGGCAGCTAGTGGAGGCAGTTAGTTAGCAGGTTACTAACTAAACCAATGAAGGAAAATCTTGTTCTTAGTTCAGTAACTACAATTGCCCGTTACATTGGTTTAGTAACAATGTAAATTAAGGTAATGTAAAAAGTAATAACAGCAAATCCACATTTGTAGCACTTTGATGTGCAGCTTGTTAAATTAGTCTGCACAGTGGATTTATTGTGTTCAAGGTTCCTCTGGAGGCATAAGAAAACTTCTTTCTTTCTTGTGTATCCTTGTATATCCACACACACATTTCGCCAAAAAGAAACAAAATCAGAACCATTGCTGTTTCCTTGATGAATCTGTAGCAGCATTTCTGTGGACACATAAAAGTCTAAACTCTAAATAGAACTCCTCGATTTATCGCACTCTCTTTTACTCTCATTATCCCAAGCTCATCGCTTCAAATCGCCTAAATTCAAGAAATTACTTTTTGTTATTTGTTTTTTTTTTTTTTACCTCATAACCATCATGTACTGAGTTATAGGCTTTGCTAAAGATGGCTGTGTTTTCACACCAGCGATGAGAGGTACGTTTAGCTTCACTACAAGAACACAGCTGGTGGGTTACTTCACCAAGACTGCTATCAGTCACACAGACTCTCTATTCATGTCTGAGATAGCAATGGCAGAAAAGTAGCTGTCATTAAAAAGCTTTGACCTGAGCAGATACTTCAATTTTTCTGTACACTCAGTGACCGCCTAGCTGGCCTTTTTGTCTACGACCACTATGTAGTAAATTGCTGCATAGTGTAGCCATTTATATCTTCTTTGTATTTCTTTCCTAGGAAATAGCATGGCTGTGTCTACTGTCTAGCCTTTGAGCGGAAGAAGGCTGAAAGAAGGTCAATATTTGCTCAGTAGTTACAAGGCTCTGCAGCCGACCTTGCCAGTGGTAAGCAATATATATATGTAGTAAAGAGGAGGATGGAGCAGGGAAGGTTATAGAGCCATTGCTTTTGTCTGGTCTTGAGCTATGAAAGATGGTGCACATATCACATACCAGCTATGGCAACCATATGAATCTCTGTTGCTATACAGATACTATCTAAAGCACATCTGTTGCTATAGACAATTTAAAATATAATGCCGTCCGTCATTAGCAACAGGCCACCAGTAACTAGATATGTGTGTGAAGGTTTCTTTGAGGCTCTCTTTTTTGAGGTTATGGTTTAATTTTATCACTGAGATGTAGAATGTAATATTGAAATACAGAATGGTGCATTGCATAGTGCAGGGTAGGAAAGTGTAGTATAGCGTAACATAGCAAACGAAATACGTATAACGTAGTAATTTATAAGTATAGTATGTTGAAATATTTATAAAATAGCAACATTTTATTTATACTGTGCTGTATTACTCCATACCATAATATCTCAGCTTTGGAGGACGTTAGAATGAAATGAATTACATTATTAATTACTGTGTTACTCTTGCTCACCCTAACGTACAATGTGAAGTCGGTGAAGATCTGAGAAATTTATTAACAAAGAAAACAGTAAAGGGTTTTTTAATATAAAATGCTTGTTGTAGGATACAGAGAAAGTGCAAAACTGTCTTGCAGCATTTATTGCTATTTATTTACAGCTTTATCTCTGATTGTTACAAAGCTCTGACAGCAGAAACTCCTCCTACACTTCGTGTTTGTTCTAGTATCTACTATGCGGAAGTTGCGTAGGTTGTTTCAACACAAAGGATAACATGTTAAGACAAGTGCTGTAATAAAAACCTTCCACCTTTTGTCCTATGAAAATTTAACAGTGGTAAAACTAGAACTAAATTATGACATTTCCTGGACCTTCCACTTTCTGTCCAATCAGAATTCAACGTTCTGTGTTCTAATTAGAACTACAAATCCACTATTTCTTGTTAAACACAGGAAATACAGTTTAACATCTGACCTGCTGAGGAAATGAGGCTGTAGGATTTGTTCCTATTAAATATTTGTTGAGTTCCTCTGCATAGCATGAACCTGTGGTCCCTTTTTGTGTTCCAGCACGGGAGCTGGAACCCGATGAAACCTGATGTTGCAGCACATTATTCTTTCATTTGCAGGGCAGTGGAGATATGAAATTACATCTAAACTGTTTGTTTGTTCTACTCTCTCGGATATGCCTTTCTCTATAATGAGTTCAGAAGTTCTCCTCTCCTCGGGAGGGATGGATGATCAGTATGATTTCCCTGCAATTCGAACAGATCTTTGATGGATTTGATGCATGCTGCTTGCTTTAAATTCACTCACTCAATTACTGTGATGAACGAAATGAAGACTTCGGAGCATCTCCATTTCCTGTTCCTCTAAGTGTCCATCTCACTTCCTCGAGCATATTATTCTTTCCAAGCTTCTATATTTGTTTGTTTTTCCTCCATTTTCATCAGTTTATATGTTTCGGTCACATATTGAGAAATTTTTGGGTGCAATATTGGCTTTGGAGCCACCAAAGGGACCATCGCACAGTTAACTAGTGACATATTTGGCACAAATATAATAAATGCTTTCCAAAGCTAATTACAATTCAACGCTGTACTTCATATTTGCAGCCCTCGTACCTCTGGGATGCTTTCTGCATCAGGGAACCATGTGCATCCCTAGCTGTTTCGCACTTCTGACACAATTTACATCTATTTCTCTTTCTTTCGACTCGCTCGTCTCATATTGCCTCGTATCGCTTTTCAGTGGCATTACTGTGATGAAAACCCTTAGTAGCCATGCCTCCAGACATTTTCTTTCAGCTTCCTGCTCAGAGTGGGAGACATTTAAACAGTCTCATGATTTGTAGAGGCACGTAAAGTGGAGAATGCGGTCGTTGTAGCATCCATGATTCAGTCACAATTAACGGGCACTCCCAGAGTTGCACGAATAACTAACAAGAGCTAGAGAGCAAAACAAGCAGTGCTAATTGAATTTTTTTTCTATTTTTTACTCCATCGTTACAAAAGCTCACTTATACTTGAGTAGGCACTACAGATATCGCTGTTGACATTGCGATGGCGTTAAGATGTATTAGTATAAATCTTTTTCCTCCTTTTTTTTTTAGCTTTTTGAACAAACCCACCTGTAAAAGTGGGGAAAATTCGTCTTTTTCCACAGATTTAAGTGGCCATTTACGACGATAACAATGAGGTGAGATAATGTCATCAGAGAGTCTTTTACTAAAAAGGCTGAAATTTGGACCCCATCTCGAAAATCTCTCCCTCAGGCTCGGATCTTGATTACTATTTCATCAGACAAAGCCATTCCCTTTCCACCTCCATCAAAACGGCACTTTCATTCTTTCACTGGCCCGACCCTTGGGCTGCTAAATTGAGCTCCTGTTGAATATCTTTTAGGAAAAATCCTAAAGGAGTAACAGCCACTTCGTTTGGAAGTTTCTGCTTAACGGCCGCTACGTGATCGACTTCCTTAAGAGTAAATGTTAATTAAACTCCAACGTGAGAGTTTTGTTACTCTTACGTACCACTTTGCTAACTGGAATTTGATTAGGAATTATTTCACTGCTAAATGTCAACTTAAAATATATTTGCGTACAGTCCTAGCTGCACAGCTGTGTTCGAAAAGGGCCTTTACGTATAGTCTGAAGTAGATCTAGGACTCAACACTGGAGAGAAAACGCAACTGATGAGGCTATTGCTTGCTGTCACCGTGTGTGTGTTTCTCTTTCTCTAGTAATGTAAAGGTGACCTCTAACTGGGAACTATAAAGAATACCATGCTATGTCGTGCTCTTTATCCAGCCCCCCAACAAACACACACAATCTCTGTTTCCCATGTTGAACATTTTATACGACATAGAATTAAGAGAAACCCTTCTTCTTTCAGAGACTAATGTTATGATTCATCCATTTTCATCCC
Source organism: Silurus aristotelis (assembly GCF_946808225.1). Classification (NCBI taxonomy): domain Eukaryota; kingdom Metazoa; phylum Chordata; class Actinopteri; order Siluriformes; family Siluridae; genus Silurus; species Silurus aristotelis. Next base: position 9,945,272 of record NC_139600.1, on the reverse strand, counting down.
TATCACCACCTGATGTCTGTGCCGATTTTATCCATATTGTGGTCAGTGTGTGACATGAAGCCAAAAAAGCGTATGGCTTGGATGTGAGGGATCCAGGGTGATTTTCTGGGCCCTTTTAATTATTCTTTCAGTAAGTCATAAATCACTGCTATACATTGTTAATGTGTTGTCATAAGTGGGTATAATAATGCGTATAATGTATTATATTAATGTGTATGAATGTATCTTTATACGTGTAGCTGAATTTCAACAGTTTGTAAGCATCAATTAGAGTTTATAATGCTAACAAGGAATCAGTACTTCCTTGAAAAAGAATATTTATTATATTTTTCAATCAACCCTTCACAGACCTTTATAAATATACAATGGTCAAAAATCAGTTGTTTCTATAGATGGACCGATGGATGCTGATCAGTAATCAGGATCAGTAAAAAAAATAAAAAAAAATAAGGCTTGTATCTGCATCTTAATTACTGTTGGCCATGACCCTGCCACAGCACAGCCCTTTCTCCATAATTACCTGTCAGACTCATTAGAGAGTCTGTTGAAATTTGCCGGATAAAGGTCACTGAATGGCGGCAGTGGAGTGGATGGAGTCAAATCAAATGGCATCAATAGGAGCGAGGCAGCGGGGGCACTAGACATGACCCTGGTGCTTTAATAGGAGTGGATGGTAGATGACTTGGTCTGAATTTTGAGGAGCTGGTGCAATACAGCAGTTCAAATGAACACTAGACAACGTTTAAGAAAAGAGAGAGAGGGAGTGAATAGAGAACATGAGAGAGAATAAGGAATACATGGTCATGTGGGCCACGGTTTTTTTTCACAGCTGCTGGGAACAGATTCATGCCAGCTACTTAAAACAAGCTATTAGTAACGCTGAATATCTGGTACAAATATACTGGAAGTTCAAAGAAAACAAGCATGCAGACCGATTGATGTCCTGCGGGACCAATACAATGCATTATGGGACATATTCACATGGTTGCCACCGGAGAGCGTTGGAAATGCTGGACACGATTATGATCGTTGATTAACCTTTACAGCTATCGTTATGGTGCATTAGCAAATGTTGCATTATAATGCATTATGAGCAGTGTTCACTGCAGAAGTTAAAATATTAGAAATGATGTTGATTTCATGCCTTTGAGTTGTATAAATGGTATAATTGTACTTATCTGACTGAACACACTGCACTAAACATACTAAGAAATGTCTTTTTTTTTTTAGCTTGAATGTGTTATAAAGACTACATAGACTACATTTTAAAACTATAGAATTTTACACAGTAGATTCCTGGTTAATAACTTTAATGCATCTCCATTAACTCTAGCAATTGTTATATAAATACTATGTTTTGCCTTATTGTAATATGTGTCTAGAGGCAGGATAAATGTGCATTAATCATCTTTCTAGACCATCGAAATACAGGCTGCAAAATCATAAAGAAAACTTTGCACAGAAATAATAAGAAATGAAAAATATCTCAGAAAACGATGAACAAGAAAATATCAGGACTGCTGGATGCTATTGGCAATATTTTACAATTAAAACGAGACAACGACAGGGCATGTTTAAATTGATTAAATTAAAACACAGAACAGGTGAACACAATAGGGTAATCAACCATTGGATTGACAGTGGAGGAAACAGGGATAGTAACAGATATATGAGCACATGACAAAGTGGGCATTAATGTAGGTCAGAGGGTAGGAGTGGTTTATGCATAGGTGAATAATAAATGACCTTCATAGACGTTTCTTTTTTTCCAATGAAGTTACACCATATGTTTCTAGCTGTTTACATGAAAATGGATCAGAGCTTAGCTGGTTAAAATGACTAGACAATTAGGCTGTTGAATAATCAGGGCATTCCCAGCTCTGTGTGTGTGTTTAAGGCATGCCATTTGGTAATACATGCACACACCATCTCTGTTTGCTAAACCTATTACACAGCCATACCTCACAACTTATATTGCTTTACTTTTGCTAACGTCTGCTCAGGTATGCGCAGCTCGCATGCCATTTGCGGAGTTCACGAAGAGCATGCGCTGTAGTGAAAGAGAGAATGAGGTGATGAGAATCCTAAGAGTTAGAAATGCAAGACTAAACAGTGGGTAATAGTTTCTGATTACTCTAGCCTTGCACATTAACTCATTTGAGCAGTGAATTGAATTGTTTTGACTTGCAGCAATCCTCTCTGCATTTTCATTATACTGTAGCTTTGGAGACCCAAGCATGTTCAATAGCCTCTTCATTATTAGATTAGTGTTATAGCTGTGCTTTGCGTAAATCATGGGCTATGCGGAGGCGGGTAAGCATACAGTTTCATAAAATCAATTAAATAACTGTGGTAATTGGAAAAAGCAGGTCCTGCCTGTCCCTGAGATTGTTTTAGTCATAAAGAGGGGTTTTCTTTCTATCTATCTATCTATCTATCTATCTATCTATCTATCTATCTATCTATCTATCTATCTATCTATCTATCTATCTATCTATCTATCTATCTATCTATCTATCTAATATACAGTAATCCCACGTTTAGCATCGTGGTTACGTTCCAAACAGACGCCACCCTAAAAATGTTTTGTTTAAGCCATAACTCATCCTCCCACACACTTAACACACAGAAAAGTTTTGCAGGAATATAGCGAGATGAATTAAATAATAAAAATACAGTACACTGTATCACATTTATAGTGAGTACATGTACTGTACAGTGTACAGTTCTGTAGTAGCGTATGTGTAGTTTCTCTGCTTGTTTATTGGTCATTTGACATAAAAAAGGGGCGGAGTTAAATATACACGTCACTGCATTCTTACTTTCTGTACCGTACTGTAAGATTTTTCTTCATTTTATAATTAATAATGGTATTTTTATTAATTCATTTCATTATTTCAACACAAAACTCCATAAAAACAATTCCCTATAAGTTTTTTGGTCTATTATGCTCTTTGCGAGAGACCGGAAAAATCAGTCAAACAAATTAGTTCGGTGGCAAATGCAATTCCTCAATAAACCTGGGGGGCGCCAGATTCGAACCGCACTAAAGCAGGGGATTACTGCATATTAGGTACATGTATTCTTGTCGAACTTTTTTGGTACAGGGCTGTCGTGTTCGGGACACATGGTACAGTGCTTGTACCAGTTGCAATCCTTTTTACTTGCGGAACATAGTTAAAATCCTTCAGGAACGTCCACTATTAGTTTTTTAGTCTGCCTTAAAATTTGAAGGCTTTTTTTATTATTATTATTAAACTTGAAAAACATGCTAGGGGTATAAAAAAAGAAACGAGTTTGCACAGCATCACTGTGGCTACTCACTCCATACCGGAAATACAATTTGTAGTGCTTCCGGGTTTAAGACATTGATCTGGATTCTTTAGCGTTTTATGTCCAGCTTCAAGAATTTCTCTTGAAAGGAGAAAATCCAGACGATTTTGTGATTGTAATTTTGCTGATTATAACATAACAGGACTCAGTGATTCCAGTCCTGGCAGGAGTCTACAGTAGCTTTAACACCCATGGGAAATGCCTGGTAATTACCTGGCAAGCAACTGTGTTTAATGCTGAAGCTTCGGTACAGTTCCCGTGTCTTCTAAACAAGTGAGTGACCACACAGCTGTGGTAAGGTCATATCACAGAATGGTTTACACTTCTTTTTGTTCTTGTTTTGTTTTTGTCAATGCTTCTTGAGTCCTGCTTGAGTGTCTGCCATGTTAAGTCATTCAATAGTAACAGGGTGGGTCCTGAACTACACACAGTAAAGGAAGGATACACTTTAAGGGGCTGACACTCAACATTGGAAAATAAATGTTTATTTTATGCTCTGCAATTGGCCGTTGACCTGACCTACTTGTGCAGTCATGACCTGCACGAAGTGAGATTAAAGATGAAAAGTATGTTCATGGAGCACTAAATTATAACGGTTTGCTCTGGTGTGGTTTCTTTTTCTTCTGCTTTTTCCTCAAATTAAAGAACCATTTGTTATTGTTCTTTTACATGCTGGGAACCATACGAAGCATGTGGTGTAAAGCCAGTTATACCATAGGACTGCTGAATTCTCTAATCTGATTGGCAAAAGCTTTTGATAAATTTTTTAAGAGCATTTCTGTTTTATATTAATGTGATCGTTTTTATTCATTATTCTTTATATACTCATTTACGTAGGACTGTTGGTATTATTCCACCCATCCATGAACTTTTAATATCAACTAAGATTATAAAACTGATCAGCTAGAAGATTTTCGAAAGAAATGTTCGGTTGCACTCATGCAATTTTGACAAAATAACAGTTTTCACTGAGGATAAACCTTGCTCTTTAGGAGGCATCCATCCTGAGCAATCAGGAAAGTTCCCTCAATTCCTAATTACTGCGACCCAATCAAGGACAGCGCTGAGCAATTACTTCAGCCCACTGCGCCGTTGGATCGAACAAGTAATTTAGGAGTGATTAAAAACCCCAAACCACCAGATGAGGTATTTCTCTCTCTCTCCTCGCTGAACCAAGGTTTCTTCAAGCAACACCATTTCTCTATCAGACACTTTCCCTTGAGTGCTTTGTCAAGCCGTGACTATAGTTTCAGGATCAATCATGTTGTGGAGTCAGACACGGAGAAGGAGTGGGCTAAAGCTCAAGAGGGAAGGAGGGAAAATGAGAAATGAGAAAAACACATTTGGGTGGCTCCAGCATATTCCCTGGGTGACATGACGTCACTGGAGTTGCTGAGCCAATTAAAACTTTCACGGTCCTGTCACATGAACGTGCTTCGGTTGTGTAAAAGAGCACCTCACTCACTTTTTTCTTGTCACGGTTTGAGATAAAGCGATTTAAGGAAAATGGAATGAATAATGAATATTGTTCTATCAAAGGAAGCAGGAGAGAGAGCGAGAGAGAGAGAGAGAGAGAGAGAGAGAGAGAGAGAGAGAGAGAGAGAAAAAGAGAGAGAGGACCTATCATATTGACCTTCATTTATAACATATCCCTCATTTTTCAAATCCTTTCTACAATTAGCAAAAGGCTCTGCTGCCAATAGGAACCTATGACAGTTAGCCACAGCTAGGGGGAACCAAAATGGAAATTAAACATATTAGTAGGAGTTGACCTGCAGTAGCATTTACATAAAATTAACATACAGGGGTTATATTGTGACCCTTCAGACACAAACTAACATTAAGCGTAGCGATGTGAAAATATTTATGGTATAAAGATAAGAAGGGAAGAAGAGATGTTAAAGCTGATGCATAATGTCGTTTAGTTCCTGCTGTCCATCAAGTCATGGTTTGAAACAGAAACCTACAATATTTACTCAAATAACTGAGATGAACTTTCTGGATTATTACTCAGTTCACCTTCTTCCATGTTGTAACTGTTTTAGAACCACTGGTTCTCCAGAGCAGTCCATTTTCTTTTCCATTCATAGCATTAAAGAGCTATAGGACTATCGGTCTGGTTTATATCCAGCACGTCTGCAGCAGCTGACTGAATGCTGAGTTCTGAACTTCTAATTAATTCCCCCAGGGCTCAGTGCGAGAGCATAACACCGTCAGCCATGTCAGGTTTTCACAGCGAACGCAGAACAACTTTTCCATCATTGCCAAACAGCACTGAGAGCACCAGGAGAAATAACCAACAAAGACATCACTTGCCAAGAAAGACTGACTGAAGCATGCGCAGATCTAAATAAGTATATTTGTGAAATAATTTTGAGCATAAAGCCTTGATACAGTCTGTTTTAAGCCAAGAATATAAAAAAAAAGAAAAAAAGAAAAGAAACAGCACAGGTGAGCTCACACAGTTGCCAAAATGAAAGGATCTTTTTTTCCCTATCAGCCTTGAGAGCAGCATCTTGTGCTTTTGGAGAAACACCTTTACTTGGTATTTCCACCATAAATCCAATATATCAACAAAGCCTTGTAAGTATCTACTCGAATTTTGCATTGTGTTTTGATGTTTAATGAAGTTCTTGCAGGTGTCCTCTGATGGACAGCTCAAGACCTCCCAAGCACACGCTTTTTTCACCTGTTGTAGACTAAAATAATAATCGGAACGAGGTCAAGAGCCTCGGAATGCCATTAAACTCCAAGTGTTATTTTTCACAAACAAGCCAGAATGTCATCTCAGTGTTTCCACACATGCGAATTACCATATCATTATGCAACCTGTCACATGCGTTTCTTCTTCGTCGTTGTCCTCCTTCCCCCCGTTGCTCATTTTCTTTAGGCCTAAAAATAAAAAAAATTTCCCTCATTTCCTCTTCTTCCTCGGTTAGGTCCGTTTCTGCACTACGTCCTTTTTCGGGACAATTCCTACCGGTATTATTGGCACCGGGGAGGGTTTTGCGCTGTTTTTCCTCTCGATGCAAGAGAAAATGTTTAGTGGGACACTCTTGCATGCTGTTTAGGGAGTATTGGCAGTCTAATCCTGTTTGTTTATTAATTATATTACTGAGTGCGTCTGTGAGCAGGCAGACCGCACAAGGCTGAGTTACTGATGTTAACCTCGGACACATTACGTTGGCGTGTTCATTTTTGTACTTCGTGGTGATAAATTATTCGGTCGTGTCACATAAGCACATGTAATCAAATCCTATTTATACAATATACCATCCCTTTATAATGAGGAATAAATATAACAGCCATGGCCAGAAGCACCACTACATCTCAATGACATCTATTAATTGGTACTAGACCTATGCTTCTGCATTTATATTTAGATGGATGGTTCCCTTATGTATTCGTTCCTGTATTTAAACGTGTGCTTTGTTGTGTCTTGGGAAAATTGTTTTGTCTGGTACTGCAGCAAGTTAATTGGTTGTAGCACTAGACTGTTTCTTGCATGTTTTTATAATAAACAATTACAGATTACATTCGGTTCCAAACTGCACAGCTTAGTAATGTAACCTGTTTGTCAAAATCGCTAACGCTTTGCATTGATGCTCACTTGAGCTGCTGTGTTTTGCTTTCTAAGCCTCGTTTCTTTCTTTGTCCCTGTGCCTTGTTTTCTCCTTACTGGTTTCTGTATGTGAACCTTTTTGCTTTGTTGTTACTTACTTACTTACTTACTCCTTACTGGTTTCTCTACATGAGGCTGTAGAGTTGTTTCCAGATTCACAATTTCCAAAGTTGCTTTAATAATTCAACTGTAAATGAAGACCACCATTACCAAATCAGCTGCCAAAAAGAGGTTGTGTTTAAGCCTTTTCAGGCTGTTTAACATGCATCCAGTGTGACTGCTTAGGATTTTCTTGCACTTCTTAGTATTTAGTACACCTTCCTATACAAAATTAGAGCATATAAATGAAGTGACAGTAACTTTATTATTACCAAAACACACTCCATGCTATCAAAAGAGGCCTCAGGTTTTGAGACTTTAGTCATTAAATTTGACATCGGTAACCGACAGATGTAATGAGCAGCATTTTTTCGGTGTAGGTTTGCAATGTGATACAGGCACATTGTACATACAAACTCTGACATTTCAGCGCATGCATAATTGGAGTCTGGAGAGAATGAGGTGATTGACCTTTAACTTATTTTGTCAGTTTTTTCTTCTTTTTTTTTTTTTTTTTTAAACATGGCACTTGTTACTTTTTTCCTGTTCGACAGTGGAGTGCAGACTGGGCAACCCTTAGGGAGTGGAATTGAATTAACAAAGCACATACCATATGCATACACACACCTATTGACCTGTCTGGAGTGATTATTAACCTACACACACCATGGACTCAATAGTAACCTGACTATAGTCAACTCATTTTCCAGTGCAGATATTTCGCAGTCGAATGAATCGTAAAAGTGTCAGCCTCATCTTCCGGAAGAGCACCACCAATTCTCTCCAAATATGCTGTGAGAAGCCAGTGTTGGTCCATCGCCTAGCAGCCTCGCCTCTAATCACCTGGCCTGTTCCCCAGGAAATCACAGAAACCATTCAGTACAAGACTAAAGGACAGAAGGAGCCCTTTAATGATTTGCTGATTGTGGCCAAACGGGTGATTAAACCACGTTTCTCATTCTCCAGACACTACTTCTCTGTGTCCTAGTGATGGAAGAGCAGAAATAGTCATGGAGACAGATAGAGGGAGCGGCGGGAGAGAGAAAAAACGAGGACGGGAAAAGGTGGGGGCGAGGGGCTCTTTTACATAATCCAGACATGTTAATATGCACAGCAAGACAGGAAGCTTTCCTCCCTTCTTTTTTCCCCTCGCTTTTATCCAGTAATCCATGTTAGAATTAAAACACTCGCTGTTATAGGATAATAATTATGGTCTGCGTGCGCTTTTGTGGCCTGACGCAAAGTTGATTGTGATTCTTATAACAGCGTGTCATGACTCCCCTTCGGTCTGCACCGAGTGTAGATGTGTTTGCTGGTTTTGACCCTTGCACCCATCCCTCCCTTTTGCAAAAGTGGATTATCCCTTTGTGATAATGTTTCTTTAACTCATACATAAGACATAATATTTGATGGTATTTCCTAAATAAGTCAGTGCTTCTATATTCACTATACTCTGTGATATTCCTCCTATACTGTCAATTTGACAGTAATAAGCTTCAGCTCCTACTGACATAAAAGCTATGAACACTTCTTCTTTCGCCGTCCTCTCTTTTTTTTCTCTCTTTTGACATTAATGAACAAAAAACTGCAGTTGCAAAACTTCATTGTCCTCTACCTTGATGACTTTCAAGTCTCTGGAAATCTTAAGTTACAGTTTTACTGCTGGCTCTTACAAAGCATCGTCACCAGAGTCTCCTTACATAATGTCTAAATTGATAGGGGAAACTCAGACAAACCCGAGTCGTGAGGAAAAAAAAAAATTTAAATAGCTCATGGCATGGGATTCCCACTTGATCACTTGATTAATAAACCACTTGGGATATTTATGAGGACGTTCCTCTCTCTCCCTTTATTCCCTCATGGCTCTAGCCACTAATAATCCAATTCATAATTTATTTCAAGTTTTCGTACCATGAAAATACACAAAAGAAAAGCATTCTAATGAATAATAAAGTACTTTTCCCGATACCACAAGGGACTAATCAACAATGTTCGAGGTTCTAGAGATTATACCAATTTAATCTGCCACACAAACTGCTGTGGGAAGCTGAAGACACACCTTATGGTCACCACATCCCAGGGACTACCAAAACTCTTAAGGGTTTCTCGGGGGTCTTGAGAAGTTTCAGATTATACCTTTTAAATGCTTAGTTGGACTGTACAGATTTAGCCCAAAAATGGCACAAGCATTAAATATTATTGGTTCATTTGGGCCACTTACATTGAAAAAATATAACGGATTGATTCATGAGCCTACTTCATCTAACCGTCTAACAAATCTAATTAATAGATCCGATAGTAGACTTGACATACTTAATAGTATAAAAAGCAATGGGCCAATTTCGGTTCTGCCCAGTCTGCAGATTCATCTAGATTGACAGTTTACTCAAGCTGATGACATTGAATGAACCTCTTTCTAGATTTGATCTCCACACATTCCTTTGCCTCGAACTATGCTCACGTTGTTCTCGTTGACATCTGGGTAAGGTTTCCGCTAAGTTTAAATTGCATTACATTGCACTTGTTTTATTATTTCACCTTAATGGATTATAGTCTTGTGTTCACTACTTTTCACTTCTTATTGACTCCTGTGTTGCACCGTGATCCTGCACAGCTCAATATTTCATCCAACTGAGTACGGGATATTTGATTAAAAATGGACGTTTGGTGACTGTGGACTCCACAGAATCAGAGCAGCATTGTGCTTCTCAGTATGCCTCGAGCCAGCTGATGGCAGAAAGATTGATAGCCATGCTGCCTTTTTGACAGCACTACAGTCAACGACAGAGCAGTCTTAGCACATGCTAGAGCCAATGCAGCTTGCTTACCTGGTAGGTATGAATAATAATGCACCTAATACTGTCTGAGAGCATGAGAGTGTGTAGGAGGAGTAGGATACTGAGAGCAAGATTGATATCTTCTGCTCTTTCCCAGATTGCTTCTTCATAAAAAAGCATCTCAATATTTTCCCACACCGAGTGATACATTTGCTTTCATTAATGGAGATGATCTTATGAATACGCACAGATTAATATGCATATGTAATTGTGCAGCATTGAAAAATTTATGTTTATAAAAGCTCCTAGCTAATAATCTAACCTGAAGAGTTCTCAGGCAGGGAGTAAGGTTTCTGCAGTTGCACATGTTGCACCATTTTAGCCCATGTGATCTGCTTTACTAAATTTGGTACCGAGCTTGAACAGTCTGGTTCTTAACATTTATATGCTAACCTTGAATTAAATCAGCACTGGTTTTTCCTATAAAATCCTTTCAAAATCAGTGCTGAACAAATTAATTTTTTATAAAGCAAAAAATTACTTTCCAAAGGCAAAGTATCTTGTTTTGTGTTTTGCTGTGTGTGTGTGTGTGTGTGTGTGTGTGTGTGTGTGTGTGTGTGTGTGTGTGTAAAACAAGTCTTTAATCTTCCGTGTACATCAGTCATCCATGCATAAAAAATAAATTGGTCTTATTTATGGATTTGTTGCTATAAGATTCATTTCTGTAGTTTATGATGCATATGTAATGCTTATGCCCTGCAGGTATGTGTTGTCATTTGCGATGGTTCTTACATTGTGCTTGTTAAGCCTAATGCAGATTACAGATACAGATCTCACTGTATTTGAGCCGTTAATATTAATCGCTCTTGTCTTTTGGGATTGGACGGAGTTGGGTTTTTTTTTTTTTTTTTTTTTTTTGCCATTTTGATTCTGGAAAGATGCCGTCACCATATTTTGTGAGTAATAAAGTATTAGCTTACAGTTGAAACACAATGGACTCTGTTCACGATTGCTTTCACATTTTGTCTCAGCCAGCTCATATACAGTGGAGCGCCAGCACAGGACAGGATGACACATTACACCTGCTGTTTACAGGGGCGTCATTAATATATACTGTATATATTCATATATACAGTACAGACCAAAAGTTTGGACACACCTTCTCATTCAAAGAGTTTTCTTTATTTTCATGACTATAAAAATTGTAGATTCACACTGAAGGCATTAAAAATATGAATTAAGACATGTGGAATTATATACATAACATAAAAGTGTGAAACAACTGAAAAATGTCATATTCTAGGATCTTCAAAGTAGCCACCTTTTGCTTTGATTACTGCTTTGCACACTCTTGGCATCACTTGATGAGCTTCAAGAGGTAGTCACCTGAAATGGTCTTCCAACAGTCTTGAAGGAGTTCCCCGAGAGATGCTTGGCACTAGTTGGCCCTTTTGCCTTCACTCTGCGGTCCAGCTCACCCCTAAACCATCTCGATTGGGTTCAGGTCCGGTGACTGTGGAGGCCAGGTCATCTGGCGCAGCACCCCATCACTCTCCTTCTTGGTCAAATAGCCCTTGATGCCTTCAGTGTGACTCTACAATTTTCATAGTCATGAAAATAAAGAAAACTCTTTGAATGAGAAGGTGTGCCCAAACTTTGTACTGTATATATATATATATATATATATATATATATATATATATATATATATATATATATATATATATATATATATATATATATATATATATATATATATTAGTGAGGAAAATAAGTATTTGGACACCCTGCTATTTTGCAAGTTCTCCCAGTTAGAAATCATGGAGGGGTCTGAACCTTGATATGCTTCTTACAGAGCCACTCCTTGGTTTTCCTGGCTGTGTGCTTCGGGTCATTGTCATGTTGGAAGACCCAGCCTCAACCCATCTTCAATGCTCTAACTGAGGGAAGGAGGTTGTTCCCCAAAATTTTGCAATACATGGCCCCGGTCATCCTCTCTTTAATACAGTGCAGTCACCCTGTCCCATGTGCAGAAAAACACCCCCAAAGCATGATGCTACCACCCCCATGCTTCACAGTAGGGATGGTGTTCTTGGGATGGTACTCATCATTCTTCTTCCTTCAAACACGTTTAGTGGAATTATGACCCAAAAGTTCTATTTTGGTCTCATCTGACCACGTGACTTTCTCCCATGACTCCTCTGGATCATCCAAATGGTCAGTGGCAAACTTAAGATGTGCCTGTACATGTGCTGGTTTAAGCAGGGGAACCTTCCGTGCCATGCATGATTTTAAACCATGACGTCTTAGTGTATTACCAACAGTAACTTTGGAAACGGTGGTCCCAGCTCTTTTCAGGTCATTGATGAGCTCCTCACGTGTAGTTCTGGGCTGATTTCTCACGTTCCTTAGGATCATTGAGACCCCACGAGGTGAGATCTTGCATGGCGCCCCAGTCCGAGGGAGATTGACAGTCATGTTTAGCTTCTTCCATTTTCTAATGATTGCTCCAACAGTGGACCTTTTTTCACCAAGCTGCTTGGCAATTTCCCCGTAGCCCTTTCCAGCCTTGTGGAGGTGTACAATTTTGTCTCTAGTGTCTTTGGACAGCTCTTTGTTCTTGGCCATGTTAGTAGTTGGATTCTTACTGATTGTATGGGGTGGACAGGTGTCTTTATGCAGCTAAAGACCTCAAACAGGTGCATCTAATTTAGAATAATAAATGTAGTGGAGGTGGACATTTTAAAGGCAGACTAACAGGTCTTTGAGAGTCAGAATTCTAGCTGATAGACAGGTGTTCAAATATTTATTTGCAGCTGTATCATACAAAAAAATAGTTAAAAAATCATATATTGTGATTTCTGTATTTTTTTTTTTAGATTATGTCTCTCACAGTGGACATGCACATACGATGACAATTTCAGACCCCTCCATGATTTCTAAGGGAGAACTTGCAAAATAGCAGGGTGTTCAAATACTTATTTTCCTCACTCTATATATATATATATATATAAATAAAGGTTTATGTTTTTACTTAAAATTTTGTTGCAGATACTACAGTCATTAAGATTGATTTATTTTTTTTTTTCCCCCTCATTAATCTACACTCAGTAGCCCATTATGACAGGATAGAAACAGAATTTTAGTAATGTCTGTAAATCTTTTAAAATAAAATAGCCTGAACTATCACATTGAGAATGAGCTCAGGTGCCTCCCAATTCTCTTGATCATTGCTGGGATGTTTCTACACCTTGATTGGTGAAAAGGTTTATTGATTGGACATGATTTGTAAAGGCGTCACAGCTCACTGTGCATATCAGAGCAAAAAACAAGCCATGAGGTCAAAGGAACTGCCTGCAGAGCTCAGAGACAGGATTGTTGCAAGGCACAGATCTGGGAAAGAATACAAAAATTTGCCGCTGCACTGAAGATTTCCAAGAGCACAACGGCCTCCATGATTCTCAAACTGAATAAGTGTGGCACAACCAGGACTTTTTCAAAAGCTGGTCGTCCAGCCAAACTAAGCAATCAGGGGAGAAAGGCCTTAATAAGAGAGGTAACCAAGAATCTGCTGGTCACTCTCACTGAGCTTTGGAGATCCTGTGTGAAGATTGGACAAAGTTTCTGAAGGACAACCATCACTGCAGCCCACCACTGACCTGGCAGAATTGCAGGATGGAAGACTCTGCGCTGTGCAAAATCTATAGAAGCCTGCTTAGAGTTTGCCAACAAGCACCTGAAGGACTCTGACTGTGTGGAACAATATTATCTGCTCTGATGAATACAAGATTGAAGATCTGAAGTCAGTTCTGAATGTTATGTCTGAAAGAAACTGCTCATAACCTGACCAAAACCATACCAAAAGTGAAGCATGATGGTGGAAGGATCATACTGTGGGGGTGTTTTTTCTGCAGCTGGGACTTAGCAACTGGTCAGAGTTGAAGAAACGCTGAATGGAGCAAAGTACAGAGATATCCTTGATAAAAAAAAACAGTTCCACAGCACTTAGGACTGCAGACTTGGTGGAAGGTGATCTAATGAATTGGACACCTACTCATCCAAGGATAATTCCTGCCTTATGCTTAGTATTCCTAGGATATGCTTTTATATTCACTGCATCCCTAACAAGGGGGAATGAACAAATAAACACTATTGTTGACTCTAAATTCCCACTACACTTATGTATAGATCTTTTTTGATGGATTTGCATCCCATTCAGGATGTATCCCTGGCTACCATTAGAAACTTTCAAGAATTCCAATTCACTTTGAATTATTTTGGTTTGTTTCTGTTTGTCGTCTCTGACGGCCATGAAAGGACATCTTGAAGTGTTTATTCATTTTTCTAAATATACAGAAATGCAAGTGTGAAAAGCAGAATTGGGTGTATGTACATTTCCCAGATCTGCCACCTGCCTGACAGTCTGGTTTTAAAGAAAGGTTATTTGTGTGATGGATCGTCATAAAATATTTACTGAGGGAACTTGGTAGAAAGAAGAAAGTAGTGCTGAACAAGCTGTCAGAAAAATCAAGACATTTCCATCACAAGAAAGCAGGAATTTTCAGCTAACACCAAATAACCCATTGTCTTCTTGCTTTTGAATAAAACATCTGCACCTGCAAACCTTGCTACATTTATTTTCATCCCGCAACTTATAAACTAAGGTTGTCTCTCACAAATTGCACGAAATAGTTTAGGATTCTCAGGGGATGCTGTTGATGTGGTAGTTAGAACATCTGGTCATTTTTTTAAATGTTTTTAAGCTTATACTTCTTCTGTCAAGTCAGGAGTCTATTCAATAGAAAATTCAGCAGTTTTCGATGCTGTTATAAACTGGACCTAGCTTGAAGACGTGATCATTAAAGTAGAATAATTAGGTAAAATAGGGAAAATAAATGAAAGAATTGGAATTGTACAAACCATGCAATTGCAACAAACAACCCAAAAAGACAAACTAAAAAGTTTGTTTGAAACATTTGCCAATTTCTCAAACAGAAAAAAATCATTTGTACATAAGTATTCACATCCTTTGCTAAATACTTTGTTGAAGCTCCTTTGGCACCAATTGCAGCCTCAAGTCTTTTTGATTTTGATGCCACAAGCTTGGCTCACCTATTTTTTAGGCAGTTTCTCCCATTCTTCTTTGCAGAACCTCTCAAGCTCCATCAGATTGGATAGGAAGTGTCGATGCACAGCCATTATCAGATCTGTTCAATCGTGTTCAAGTCTGTGCTCTGGCTGGACCACTCAAGTACATTCACAGTGTTGTCCTGTAGCCACTTCTTTGTCATCATGTCTCTGTACATTGCTGCATTCATCTTTCTCTCTATCCTGATTAGACTCTCAGTTCCTGCTGCTGAAAAACATCCCCTCTGCATGATGCCCCCACCACCATGCTTTACTGTAGGGATGGTAGGAGCCAGGTAATGAGAGATGACTGGTTTTCTCCAGACATGATGCTTGGCATTCAGCCCAATCTTTGTTTCTAATAGTCTGAGACCCCTTGAGGTGCATCTTGGCAAACTCCAGGCAGGCTGTTGTGCCATTTACTGATGAGTGGCTTCAGTCTGACCACTCTACCATACAGGCTTGATTGGTGGAGTTTTGTTTTTTTCTTCTGGAAGGTTCTTCTCTCTCCCCATCGGGTTCTTAGTCACCTCCCTAACTAAGGACCTTCGCTTCCGTTTGCTCAGTTTGGCCAGGCAGCCCAGAAAGTGTCTATTGACAGATGATTGAGGCCTCTGAGCTATTTGGGATCTTTAAATATTGCAGAAATCTTTCTGTACCCTTCCCCGGATCGTTTTTTTTATTTGTAATAAATTTGCAAAGATTTTAAACAAACGTCTTTTTGGGGTATTGTTTGTAGAATTTTGAGGAAAATAATGACCTTCATCCATTTTGACATAAAGCTGTAGCATAACAAAATGTGAAAAAAGTGATGCGCTGTGAATACTTTCCAGATGTTCTGTATGCCACCATCTAAGCAAGCTTCCAAACTGCTATTGGTTTGGAAGTTACAGTGCTGAACAGAAAGATCCAAATATGCCATCCACCTCCAACAAAAATTATTGGTCACAAGGTTATGAAGACCATGCATTCCACTAAGTTTTAGCCCAGTGGACTCTGGAATTGAGGTATTGATCAGACATCTCTGATTAGTTCTTATGTTTACACTCCCTTTCCCAGCTTTCTTTCCACAAGTAATTTTTTGTTTGGCACAAAAGAAATCTCAGGAGCAGAAGAAAAGTAGTGAATTGAAGGAAACGACAAGAACGAGCATGGCCATGAATATTGAAAGTGAGTTTTTTTTTTTTATTCTACTGTGCCAACAGAAAGCGAAAGGCCACCTGCCTACAAGGGTCTAGGGGGCAAGACTGACCATGTGTGTGTGTGTGTGCATGGGCAAGCATGAAAGGTGTCTTAGACCCCTTTGATCTCTCAGGGAGTAAAATAACAAGACAAGGGCTTAAGTAACAGAATGATAGAGGGAGTAGGTGATGAAGCAGAGCAAGTGGAAAGGAAGGGAACAAGCTGGTGAGACACATGGTGGAGTTTTAAAAGGAGAGTTCTCACACTTTCTTGGAGAATTCACTCCACACTTTCATTTATACAAAGGGTGAGGCCAAGAATAATAGAAGGAAGACAGCGATAGCATTGCTTCACTTCTCTCAGTTTTTAAAATAATTTAAATTTTCTAACTATTTATGAATAATTGCAAATGTATTGTGGATAATACAACTCATATTTTTACCTCAAAAGAGATGGGGGGCTTTTTCCTGTAAAGTTCCTTTTTTATCCAATTCATAGCTTTTGCCTCAATATGAAACGTCCACCGATTACATTATATAAGAAGAGTAGGAAAATGCTGCATGTCCTAAAATGAAGACGGGATATTTTGATAGCATCATCTTGATTATTGCGAATTGCCCGAGACTAATGACATTTTTATGTCGCATAGAGCTGTATAGCAATACTTCACATGCAGCTGTTCCAAGAATTCATATCTTGGTCTAAACCAAAAGGGATTTTATTTCCGACTATTCCCATGAAAACATTTTAACCTTTTGCCTTTTTGGACATTGTCAGTCCATGTAAACAAATAAATAATTGTACTGTATTATAAGATTAGTCAGGGCACTGTTGGGTTTCTGTATGTAGAGTTGTATTATTATTAGTTTAGCTGCCTGTGAGTCTGTTATGGTCTGTTCAGTCGGTGTGCAGATTAATGTGACTGTGTTTAGCTGCTTGTGAGTAGGGTAATGGGAAAGTAGAGGACTATGAGCCCCCTGCTGTGTAAACAATTCTCACCTCTCTCCAACATCACTGGTACAGAGATAAAACAAACAGCGCAAAGTTTTTTGATCGACGTCTTATGCCGAGTGTTTATTTCCTTATGTGACATCAAAAGAGAGGGAAACCTCTGGTCACAGTTATTAGCATGTTTTCCTCAATTCAATTCATTTTTTATTTGAATTAACAAGAAATAAATTAAAATGTGCATTACAAGTGTAAGTTTGTCCCTGATTAGTGAGCCGGTGGCGAATAAACGTTGTATTCGGTCATATAGCATAAACAGCAACTACAAAATAAATGACATGAACTTTTACATGCTATACAGAACTATTCTGTTCCGCTTACATGCTAGCGCACAGATGCTAACGAGCTGCAGCCTTAGCCACCCCTTAACTTTAAAGCATAAAGCTAAGTAGATCAACCTTATGTCATTATAGGACACATAGTTTGTTTGGATTTTAACTTAACAAATAACTCTGCGAATTCTCCGACTGGTTTGTATTTCTAAGGCAATTCCCCAATAAACATTTTAGCACATGTGATAAGTAGCATCATACTTAGGAAAACATGCTTCCACTCACCAGTGTTTCAATTGTTTTTACTTTGGCATTATTGCCTCGGTTTTCTGCTTTCTGCCGGCATTCACAAGGCCAAGAAATACCAAACGGGGGAAAAATGCTGATAACCATAGGCTTTAATAGACTCAGTCCCACAGTGCCCCCTATGTTTGGGAGTGAAACTACAGTATTAGTAGCCCTTATTTCTCTACGGGTTACACACTGATCAGGCATAACATTATAACCGCCTGCCTAATATTGTGTTGCTGAAACACTCCTAAACTGTCGAGCATTAATAACAGTAAATACTTCAGCGATTTGAGCTACAGTAGGATCCTCACGTGCATCAATAAACTTTGATGAATGTGATTTACTTCGCCTGTCATATTATAATGTCAGAATGTTATGCCTGATTGGTGTATAGTTATATTCATAATGCAGCTAAAAGTACAGACCCTAAAATGCAAACAGCAAAAAAATTTATATATTTTCTTGATATCTATCAAAAATTTTTATATTCCTTGAGGTGCTCTAATGGCTCCTAGAATATAACCCGATTTCAGTCTTAAAACCGTGGTTGACTCTGGGTTCCATTTCTAATCTAAAAATGCAAGGTCATTCTGTATAATATACACATCAGGTTTGGCCAGCTCCAGTCACCTCCCACCTCGTGATGATTACGGACCTTTGAAGAAGTAGATGCCGAACTCGCAAACATCCCGAACCATCTAGAGACGTACCAGTGCCATTTGGATCCCACTACATGTGTGGAGTTTGACATTGGACCTCCTGGAGTGTTTAAAGGCTCTGGCATGGAGAAGCTGATGCTGGATCTGTGATGATCACAAATGCTGAGCTTATAAAACTAGGAGCTACTAACCATATAGACTGTATAAGACTGCAGAAAGAACATCACTTATAATCTTATACTCCAGTAATCATGTTAGTTCTCACTCTCCAGTGTTCTGTATTGTTGAAAGTTTTCTGATCAAACTCTTGATGTCACCCAATTGAGGATGGGTTCCCCTTTTGAGTCTGGTTCCTCTCAAGGTTTCTTCCTCATAACATCTAAGGGAGTTTTTCCTTGCCACAGTCGCCATGGCTGCTCATCAGGGACGAATTCACATCATTCACCTTAACTGTTGATTTGTGTAAAACTGCTTTGAGACAATGTCTGTTGTGAAAAGCGCTATACAAATAAACTTGACTTGACTTGACTTGACATCATGTACACATAATCATCACACAAAGATTCTTATATCTAAACCATCTATACATACATGTGAACAGATACTCCCAATTTGTCATAAGTGCAGATGCCTCTGGCATGCAAAGACAAATGCTTCTTCTTGAAATGAGAATTGATTTTTCAAAAGCCTCTTGGACATGCATACGTACGTACTTGAAGCTTGCATTCTGTATTCTGCTTGTATTCTGAGTAAACCCATTAATGATGAGCACAAGTGGGCTGAAGGCCAAATCTAGTAGGGTTTGGGCGGGAGGGCACGGGACAAGAGAAAAACATTCAGGCATTCAGAATTCTGTGGGACATTGTTGATCTGATTTTCACATTGCTTACATTATGTGAATTACTAAACGACCTGTGTGGCCAAACACATTGCACAAGGCCAGAGTGTATTTTCAATTCATTATTAGCAAAGCTATACGCTTAGAATGTTAACGACCCCATTTGCCTGCAGTAGTACAATGTAGTGGTTCAGGACCACAAAACAATTCAAATCATTTTTATCTGTGGAGCACTTTTAACAATGCACATTGTCTCAAAGCAGCTTTACATAGATAAAGCGGTTGTAAAGTTGTATATACTGAACGTATAAGTTTAGTGCCTGTAATTTTGTTCTTTATAATTGATAGTTTTTACCTAATAATAGCCAGTGGTGACTGTGGCAAGGAAGAATCCTTGAGAGGAACCAGACTCAAAGGGGAACCTTGGTGTGGAGTGATGGGAGATTAAATTCAAAACTGCCATTGTAGAATTATTGATCCATATATGATTCATATTCATATTCATCCTTAAAATCCTTGAGTTCCTCAGAAACTTCATGGGTCTTCAGGCTGTTTAATGTGGAAACATCCCTAGCTGCATTGGAGTGTCTCCAATTGAAGAGAACTTTATCCAGGAGTAGGGCATCAAGGTGCATTGGGCAGATCCAAAGAGAAGAAATGGACATGAACACTGGTCACTGGTACCTCAGTAGCATGTTTAACTTGACCGAGATGGAGAGAGAGGTAGTTGAATTGTTTTGCTTTCTCCGAATAAAAAGCTAATTTAAAGTATTGAGGCTGACATTGTTGAGTTTGGGAAAAACAATGCAATGACCAGGAAGAAGTTATGACCATGGAAATTAGGAACCACTTGCATGATTGTCAAATTAGCATTACAGGTACATGGATATTTATATCTATTTGTACTTACATATATTTATCTAAAAAGTGTCTTATGTAAGGGATTTGTTTTCTACCACAAGAAGGTTTTTTCAGTACTCTGGGGACATGACAACATGAAGAGAGACAAAATGAAGAGCGCCTGAGCAATAGTTAGTAGGTACTGCTTTAACTCAAAACTGTAAACGGATCTAAAAAAATTTATATTCATAATGGCATAAACATCAGGACGGTAACAGGAACCCTGCTTCATATCAGACCATGTCACACCATCTAGTTGTTGTCCTGATTTGCTTTCTGTATGTTTGTTTTGTAGTCATTCTTTCTCGTTTGTAGTTTAAAATCTCTCTGGATCGCTGACAATTTCTCATCTCTCTGTCTTGCATCCTTTCTCGTTCATCCTGCTGTGCTGTGAGATGAGAGAGAGAGAAAGAGACAGAGGCATGAAGGAGTGCTCAGGAGAAAAATGGGTGGCCTCCTTTTCCTTATTTCAATCCGCAAGAAAATTATTTTTTTGTGCTAAATGAGAGAGGAAATAAAAGAGCAGTCTGCAAAACGAAACCAATTCAACCTGGTTAAAAACCTGTACACAATTAAGGCGTCAATTGCTCCTATATGGTGGTCATTTCTTAATCATTGACCATGGTAATGCACTGCACTGCACTCTGCCTCTTTGTGTGAGTGGGCTATGTGTGTTAGCTCATCTGCACCAAAACACCACTGCAGAACCCAATGCAATGTCACACTGCCAGACATACAGAGACTCTTTATCATCCCCATAGTCCATTTTTTTTTTTTTCATTTTCCATAATTAGCCTGATAAGCATGATGATCAAAATCTTTTGATTATTCTAGTCAATGGACTTCATATATTCACTTTTTTTCATATAACAAGAAAAAAAGGGACATCTGATTAAAAAAAAAAATGACTCAGATATTAGTTACTGATGATGAATTAGTCATGCAGAGAACCTCTTGTGATAGCTAGCATGATATAAACTTGCTAAATGTTTTTAGCTAGCTGTCCAAATACTTACTGCCTTGATAACTACATGGTGTACAAAGCAGCACATTGGTTGCACTGATCAGTTTTAGTCTTGCTGTTAAATCTGCAAACGTTTCGATTGACAGTGCATTAGAAATAGATTGTTGCAATTGATGCTGAACATGTTATGCTGATCAGGCATGACATTATGACCACCTGCAAAATATTGTGTTGGTCCCTCCTTTGCTGCCAAAACAATTCTGACCCATTGAGCATCAACAGCATTAACTTCAGCAATTTGAGCTACAAGAGCTCGTCTGATGGATCAGACCACATGGTCCAGCCTTCGCTCCTCACGTGCATTAATGAGCCTCGGCCATCCATGACCCTGTCGCCGGTTCACAACTGTTCCTTTCTTGGATAACTTTTGATAGATACTGACCACTGCAGACCAGGAACATCCCACAAGAGCTGCAGTTTTGAAAACGCTCTGACCCAGTCGTCTAGACGTCACAATTTGAATTGATCAAACTCGCTCAAATCCTTACACTCGCCCATTTTTCCTGCTTCTAACACGTCAACTTTGAGGATGCTACCTAATAAATCCCACCGACTAACAGGTGCCATGATAAAGAGATAATCAGTGTTATTCACTTCACCTGTCATAATGTTATGATGTAATAATGTTATGCCTGATCAGGGTATATGGGCCAATCCTATTATTAAAACACGTAGAAAGAAGAGATTGCTAGCAAGCAAGTCATTAGTATTTAGCGTATAAACTATTCAGTCAAGTTTTATGGTAAATTTCTTTAAGCAACTCAAATTTTTTTAATGGACGGAGATAAATGTGTTTGTATGTTTATATGATTGCGGGCAGTTTTATGTTCTCGGCAGTGTTCATCATCAGTCTCGGGCAGGACACCACTCACTTACAGCGTAACATTTCAGTAAATGAACAGTTTATCCCTAATCAGAATTCAGCTGTGATACGCGCTGTTTTGCCGAAGCACCCCGGCTTATATT
Source organism: Silurus aristotelis (assembly GCF_946808225.1). Classification (NCBI taxonomy): domain Eukaryota; kingdom Metazoa; phylum Chordata; class Actinopteri; order Siluriformes; family Siluridae; genus Silurus; species Silurus aristotelis. Next base: position 9,923,174 of record NC_139600.1, on the reverse strand, counting down.
ATTATGCATGATTTACTCGCATGAGTCATCGCACTTCTGTCAGCTCCTAAAGCAAACGCAGCACGATGGCCAATCACGAATTAACTCTTTAATTAACCTTTTGGAATCCCATTACTTTTAATGCTTCGCTGGTACCGGGAGCGTACATTGTTGTAAATGGCGTTGGCGACAGATGTGTAATCCTGTTTATGGCTTTAATGTTTGACTCGTATTCATAAACGAGTCTCTGACTTCGAGTAAAGAAAAGGAATTCATTTTTTTTTACTGGACAGTACCATTAATGGCATATTTGAAAAGTAAGTGCAGTTCTGCACAAGGCAACCAGTTGCTTGTTATCGACTCTGACTAGCAAGTTCAAGGCACGAAGACAAGATGGCTGACCTTCAACTTCAATTAGTGTGAGTGATCTGTTCGAGTGACTCATAATTATTGAGGTGTCCAGCATACACGCCTCAAAAATAAACATTTCTTTTCCTCCACCTCTTTGATTCTGCTTTTAAATATTCTTGCCATCTTGCCATAAAAATCACTGAACCGTGCATTTATCACTGTGTACATGTACAAGTGAGTGCTTTTAGGCTGTTCCCCATGACTTTATGCTCACGGTGTGTAAGTAGTGATAGAGCGATGGCTATCATCTGTCAGAGATGATGCATCGAGAACAGACTGGAGTGCATTGCACTGAGACATAATCGTCTTCACTGGAGCCTGTAGAAGCACCATTTACATCTGACACACCTCACTACACTGCAAACCCGATGCAGGAATCCTCCTTCACTCCCGCTCTGCTCTTTCTCTCTGCCCATTTTGCCCTCTTATTATTACAATGGTTCTGTCACCGGCTGGCCGACATCATTTCGGTCATCCATTTGTCATGTTCTTTCTTCTTGCCCTCTTTTCCTTTATTCTCTGACCTTTTTTGAACATTTTCCAGCCGTTTGAATTATTCAAGCATCCAGGAGGTTTTGGAAGGAGTCCTACCTCCATTGCAAACCATTACCATCCGCATTGCCTGTCCGCTCAATAATTCAGTGTTCCCTGACATCCTAAAGCCACCTGTCTCTCTCACCTTCCCTCACCTTTTTCGCTTCACATCTTTCTCCTCTTCAAATGCTCCTGCTTTTTTTGGCTTACCCAGTGGAACACACCTAGTTCTTACACTGTCTTGAATCAGAGGAGTCTCTTGATATTTCCTACAGGGTCTCTTTCTGGCAAGCTGAAAATGTCTGACTTAGATAACAATCAAAAAATAATAGAATATTACTTCTCAGGGCTGGATGGGATAAATGGGCTCACAGGACTTAGCCGTCTCTGTCTTTGAAAGGGAAAAAAAAGACACAGATTTTGACCTACATGTGATTTTTATTAGTACCAAATGCACTAAAGTGTTTGACTTTTGTGGAATCGGGAACATCACCAGACTTAAAAAACACAAAACCATTATAAAAATAATAATAATAAGCCTGGGGCTGATTTTATTCTAGCCCAGACTATAGAATTGCTGATTAAATTGTGTTTTTAATATAAAGCTTGAGAATAGCATAGAAATTAGCTCGAGGTCCAGTGATTTGTAAGAACAAAAAATATTCCTAAATGTAAATCAATAAAACTGCGAATTTCAGAGTCACGTGCTGTTCCTTTCTGCTGCTTGGACATTTTTGTGAGCAGGTATTAGGCATATTTTTCACACAACTATGATTGATCACTCACAACCTGTCCAATTTCTACTGGAAGCAGTGCTTGAGCTCTTTTCCTGAAGTGGCCGGGTAAACAGGAAACCGACTACGTTGTGTTTTTGTGACCATAATTAATTAAACCCAATGCTAAACAGTTCAAAGATAACGGCTTTAAAATATCAGTAGTTATAGTTAGCGGAATGAGTTCAAGCCCCACTATTTCAGTTCAGAACAAGCAGTCTCTCTATACTACCTCAATAAGATCGATCGATCGATCGATCGATCGATCTATCTATCTATCTATCTATCTATCTATCTATCTATCTATCTATCTATCTATCTATCTATCTATCTATCTATCTATCTATCTATCTATCTATCTATCTATCTATCTATCTATCTATCTATCTATCTATCTATCTATCTATCTATCTATCTATCTATCTATCTATATGAAGCAATGCTTGCTTGACACCAAAATGTCCACCATGTTGATGTCTCCGTTATGTATTAAAGAGAGAAACTGGAAACTGGAGCGCCAATTGCTTCAAGTGAAAAACACCTAAATAAGCAAGTAAGTGCCCTTTTATGGGCCCTCAGAGTCAAGGGGGCCTCATTTAGTGCCCAATCATCCAACTATGCTATACACAATGGGGCCTCTCATACAGAAGTGGCCAAAAGAGAAAAGTAGAGAAGTAGATTTAGAAAAAAAAATAGGAAAATAGTATATAGAGTGAGAGAGACAGGTGGACAGTCACAGTGGTTGCCTAGTGTAACAGCTGAGATAAAGGTTGTACTTTGGATGCTCGAGGTCAGAGTATTGATTTTTGGAAAAAGTCAACAGGTGCTTTTTTTTTTTTATTTTTTTTTTTTATTCCGTATCTTTCCTACCCTTCCTTCCTACTCGCTTTGTATAGTCCTCGATGCCCCTAGCTGTTCTGTCAGGAGTGCAGCAACCTCATCTCAGTTTCTACAGCAATCTCTTCATCTTGTAGGATCGCAGAGCTTTAAGCAAAACTTTTTTAAACCTTGTGACGGCCACGTTCTGTGTTTCTTTCTCTTGACTCCACACTTATGATGTCTCTCATGATTTTTGCTTGTCGAAGCAACATCGAACTCAATCACCTAAACAAGATGCCAAAATTTTATTCCTACCATAGAGGCAAATTGAATGAATATTACCATCATGTCTACTAACCCTCATTACGATGCACTAGATATTTTGGGGTTGTTTTTATCCAGCATTTTGTGTACAATGTAAGGAATACTATATGTGAGAATCCCAGGAGATGGCACCAGCAACCATGCCACAGTTCAATTGTTAATTGCTGTTGAATACTAAAAAAAAGAAATTGTGAATCAAACCCTGTTCCTGTAAAATAATATACTTCAGTGTAACATCATACCATCTGTCTTTACTGTCTTATAAAAGTGCACCCTGCTGTCTTTTCTTTCATTTTAACATAGCTTGAGATCAGAATATGAGAACCAAGCAATCTGCACAGCACTTCACTACAAGAATGTTCCATTTTTTTCTGGTTCAGGCTTCAGACATTTGCAGTATTCAATCTTAATCATTCTTATATAACTCGGTCTTTTATCCCTAACTCCCATATATATTATACATGTCTCCCGGTTGTCAGTTGGACACGTCACGCCTGATGGTGGCTTTGTGTGTGGAGGGTTGAAGTGTGGGTAAAAAATGGCAGCGGTGTCAAGGATCCTGCATCAGGGCTTAACAAATCAGCAGTGCATTAAATAGGAAACTAGCCAAGCGAAAGGGGCAATCGTTTAGGTAACCGTCTGCGCCTCTCAGAAAAGAGAGGATAGCAATTCACCTCCAAGAGCCGTTGGGTCGGCGTAAAATCGGTCAAAAAAAAGTAAATGTGGAGTTCTTGGCAAAATCCACTCCGTAAGCTTTGAGAGCTATTAGTAGACATGCCCTTTTTAATAAAGTTTTGTATGTGTTTATTGAGTCCTCAAGTCCATTCTGATTTTGTCCCTTTTTTATCAGGTTCGAGGCTTCACCAAGTTGCGCACTTAATTATTCTTCCACTCACCCAATATAGATTTATTTCTAAAATCTGAAAATGAACGTGAAAATAAACACCTGAATACAATACCTGGATTTGTATGATATAAATAAAAGAATCAACATAACCCCATCAGATATTTCGAAAGCAGTGCAATTACTTAATCCACCCAGCATAAAGCCTGCTGATCTTTTTTTTTCCCAGTTATCTTTAATTGTTCAGTTTGCATGACCCTGTGCCCCTTTGAGTCTTGTTTTTAGCTAACAGAAGTGTGATCTGCTGTTGTAGTCCAACCAACTAAAGTTTCAAAGTGTTGTGCATTTTGTTATGCTTTTCTGTGCAACTTGGTTGTAAAGAGTGGTTATTGAGGTGCAATAGCTTTCCTGTCAGCTTGAACCAGTCTGGTCATTCACCTCTTACCTCTCTTTTAAATAAGTTGAGTGGAGGCGAAGTACAATAGCCATGTTCTTGAGTTGAAGTAGAAATACAGTAGGTCAAGAGTAAAAGTTGCCTTTAAATGTACTTAAGTATTTCATGTACTTTCATTTATTATGGCTATAATGTTCCTATTATCATTGTTGTCACAAGACAAACTACTTAACTTAATCAACTCAACTATCCACTCAGAAATAAAAAGGAACTACTGACTTCACAAAATATAGTTGAGTAAAAAGTGAGCTATTTGACTTCGAAATGTAGTGAAGTTAAAGTAAAAGTCTCCCCGAATGAAAATACTTCAGTAAAGTACAGATACGTGAAAAAGCTACTTAAGTACAGTAAGAAATTACATTTACTTTGTTGCTGTCCAACACTATATTCCAGGCCCAATTTCCAACCTCTAGTTTTAAGAGATCTTCCATCCGATCTTTTGCATTTCACCTTTACATGATCTGTTTGAGGATAGTAATTAATGTAATCCTATAGAGTGGACATCCTCCTAGATCAAACCTAATAACAAAATAATGCCCAGAACTTAAATACATACGCATTACCCAAAACACACTCATTCACTGCAACAACTCTGTCTTGTCCCCCAAGTTCTCTGTCTCCGACAAATGGACAACAAATTAAATACTGGCGTCCCCTCTGGCCTTTCATGTGGCATTAAAATGACATTTACATCTTGCCTCGCTCATTATAGCTGGAGACACTGGGGATCTGAGCAGCAAGCTTCCCCATGCCTTCTGTCTTTTCACCACCACTTGCTCAGCTGCTATCCATGGTGCTAATCATCAACTTTTAAAGCTATTAGCACTAATTGTATGCATATATCTAGCTGAAATATGATGTTACATTTGTAAGCAAGTATGGGAATAAATCCCGTAAACGAGACTGTGAACAAACGCACGTGTCCGTATTAAGAAGGGTTTTGTAGGAGAGCGGTACTGAATTGTCTGCCCACACCCGGGGCCAAGCAGCAGCTGGGAAAGCATGCTAACGCTGGCGACGGTAATTATTCATAACAGGCAGAGCTGATTGGAAAGAGCAACTTCATTATCAAGTCACAAAAGGCACTGGTGAGGCACAAAGGCAGGTGATAAGACAAGGGAATAGCACAAGAGCCACCGATTTTTGAAACTCATTAGCTCTCCGCTTCACTCTTAATTACTCTGAAAATTACACACGAAACTTGCTTTTTTTGAATTTATTTATTTATTTGACCGTTCACACGTCCCAACATCAAATCATAAAGGAAATCTACACCTTTTTCTCCAACACAAATGATTGCTTATTAAGAAGTGTAGACCTGTCAAGGGCTTCTGAAACTTCAGCGCAGAAATCTCTCTCTTTTTTTTTTTTCATTCCTGGTCCCTAGAGTGCTCATTTGTTGGATAATCACTTGCCGAGGTCTACCAACGTTGTTATTATTTTAAAAATAAATAAAATATTCGTTAATGTGCGCCGAGACTTTAACGAGCTCTGCCGGGTTTGCGCTAACGGGCATCAAATAGCTGGCTGAGTGCTAGTGTTAGCTCTTTTCATGGTGTTTGAAATATAAAAGAAGTTCTGCGTGCATGCATTTTTAATCCTAAAAAAAAACATATAACAATAAAAGACAACGATGATTTCAGTGCAGCCCTCCTGATTTAAGTGTCAGAAACTTAGGCAGTCTAGCAGGCAGGGAGAAGGCTCATGACCCACTCAGGACTTGAGAGAACAGGCAGATTAATGAATAAGTGGAGAATTGAAGGACTGCATGGTGAGAAGAGCCATCATTAGTTTGAGTGCTAATCTGGGCAGCAGGTTTGTAGAGGAGCACTTGTATGGAGTTTAATTAGTCCATCACATGCCTGTTTTTTTTCCCTAACACAAGAGATGGAGCAGGGGGGTTTGAAAGAAGTGGGGCAGAGAATGAAAGCATGACCAGGACTTCACTGGAAAAAAAGTTTTACAGATATCAGACCTGCCTTTACAGCCAAATTACAAGTATACTGTGTGTGTGTGTGTGTGTGTGTGTGTGTGTGTGTGTGTGTGTGTGTGTGTGTGTGTGTGTGTGTGTATTGTAGTGTGAGTCAGGCTGAACGCAAAGAAATATGGTTCCAATACATGTTTATTGTGCTTTTCTGTACAATGCTAACATTGCTGTGTCTTTGAAGGCGTGTGAATAAGTTAGGCAAAGTTGTAGAGGGACCTGGGGGGCTGTGTGATTGGGCTTGGTGGGTTCTTCAGTCCTTGCTGCCAGAACTGCTACTGCTGCCTGTGGGAGAAAGCAGAGAGATATGTTCTGAGTGTGGTTCGGACCGAGCTTCCCTCCGCACATCTCATCTCCTTTTATGCGCTTTCAGCTCTTCAGTGATGGTGAGAAGCAGCTGTGTGCTTGATCAGGCACCAGCCGTGACTCATTCCTCTGCCCCGCCCTTCCGTCATGTGTTTGCCTGCTTTTCAAAACACAGGTGCTGAATGACCACTGTCCATTCAGCACCCCGTATGCAGTCATGTTCAGAGCGCAGTCCTTGCGGCGGCCGTCTCTCCAGACACAGTCGTCAGAATATCTATTTATCTATATATATCTATATCTATATCTATCTATCTCTCTCTCTCTCTCTCTCTCTCTCTCTCTCCCTCTCTCTCTCTATATATATATAGCATTTTTGCAGACACCAGTTCATACGTTTAGTATGAGCTTTTTGAGCATTGCATTCCATGTTTAATACCAATTTGCTGTTATAATTCCTTCCACTTTTGGTAGATGTTCCACCTATCCAACTGAGGTTATAAGTAATGTCAGGTACTGATGTAGGTGAGGTGAGGAGGTCTGAGGTGCAGTCGGTGTTCAATAGAGTTGGGGTCAGAGCTCTATAGCAGAGGATCTTCCACTTCAACCCATGCAAAGCATATATTCATAGAGTTTGTTTTGTGCAGAGGAGCATTGTCATGCTGGAACATGTTTAGGTCTCCTAGTTCATAAAAATGGAAATTTTTATGCTACTGTATCCGAAGAAACCCTATGCTGTACCTTCAGCTTTGCACTGTTTGGGAAAGAACCACATATGGATGAGAAAGTCAGGTGTCAGGTTTTTGATTTTGTGTATATATTGAATTATTTTTTAAATAACACTTTATATTTGCCAGTCTTCTTATTTGTTTTACTGAAAATGCAACCTCTGTTTTTCTTCCCTTCAAATTCGTTTTATAACTATTATGTCTGTGTATTTATAATTAAAGTAAAATAATCATAAATATTATTTATATAATGATCTGAAAACAGTCATTATTTACTACGAAAGCAAAGCGGCATATTTTCAGGCAAGTCCGTCAAGCCAAGAATTAATAGTGTGATCTGGCGAGAAGGGGGCGGAGCTTGAAGGGTGCCATTTAATATCAGGATATTAGTTAACATTAAAGCAAATTCACAACACTCGGTCTGCTGTTGTATTGGTTAGGAAAAGGTAAGACTTTGTATATGTATCTTTTTGCATATATAACTCATACTAGCATAGTCCAGTTTTTAATCTGAGACTTTGGTTGGATTGGAGCAGTCGGATTGGAGCAGGATCTGATGATGCAATAAGTCCATTAGCTTGGGTATCGTTTTAAACCAAATTGAAGAAACATGATGCAATGACGCATCTCTCTGAGTGCATATTAAGACACAGAGATGGTTGCAGTCTGATGGAGCATTTCTTAGCTCCTAACAATTCTGATGTCACTCCAAGAATGTAGCAAAGGTCTAAAATGCAGCATAGAAACTAGAACCAATCGATAAGCACCTTTTGCATGCAGTAATATTCAGTGATGGTCCTTTGCTATTAATGTTCAAATTGATGCCTAATTAGGAACGCTCTTCAGCCAGAGAGACGTATGCTCATCTAGGATGCATTATCATCCCGATCATGATTGACGAGGTCCAATCCCTAGACTATCCCATGATTAGACTCATGCAGAGATAGAGGACGGCAGGACTGTCTACTGGACTCCCATGGAGACACAGCACTATTTAAGAAAGCTTTAAAGCTTTATGACCTTCTGCTTATGAAGACAGATGGGCAACAGGAGCGTGAATGAGGGCAAGCTACTGTATTGCAATATTTCAAGGATGCAGGGTATGATTTACGAAGCAGGAGAGCACAGTTGCCAGACCAAGTTTTCTAAAAGAATTTTACAAGACAGTGTATGTCAGGGGCAGGACAAAGTGGGTAAAGGAGAATTTCAGAGCTTCAAGAGCGTGGCTTTTTTTATCTGGCAAATCTATGATATGGGTCATAACCCTTCTGTAGCTATGCACAAGCATGATAAAATAGTCTACATCCTGTGTGCACTGTAGGATCAACTTTTGGTGCAAAAGGGAACGAAAATGTGCTGGATCAAGTGCTATTCTATAAACGGCTGCCTAATCAAGGTGAAGTCAATGCCTTTGGGTCATGTGTCAAATCAAATCAAATCAAATCAAGTCAGTTGTTTAATTAAGAATATTCACCATTGGGTATAAAGGAATATAAAGAAATATAGGCTAAAGCAAAATGTACTGATACACAAATCCTACTTTTTAATAAATGTCTAATCTAAACTTTTATATCATATGCAGAGGTGGAAAGAGTAATAAATAAAAATGTAAAATAAAAAATTCAACTGCGGTAATAGTACTGTTAATTCAATTAGTTTTTTATAAAGTTACCGTCTAAAAATCCACTCAAGTAAAATTTTAAAAGTAGCTCATTTAAAATTAATAACTTTTTTAACATAAAGGGGTTTGGGTTATTGAAAAATAAAAAGGACATTAGGATATAAATCTAAAATTTGTTGTTTTTGAATGAAGGAACACCTTTGCAAAGTAAAGTGCAATAAAAAAAATAAAAAACTACAGTCTATGACTTGAGTCTCATGTAAGTTATGCACTTTTGCAGCAAAAAAAAAAAAATTCACAAATGCAGATTTGAAAATTCAGACAATGAGCGCACGCATTATACAATTTTCGATCTGGCATTTCGCTTTTAGTCTGTCTTGTTCGTCTACATCTTTCTTGCTTGTGAAACAATCAGTGCAGCAGTTTCCTGGGCACGATTTCTTTTTCCCCTTTGCATTATTTACATTTTTTTTAATTGAATTTTTTTCTTCAACTCAGTAACGGATATGAATTAAAATGTTGTTAAGTACAATACTTAAAACAAAACATACTTAAGTAAAAGTATAATTAAAGATTTAGTGAATTACCTTTGACATTTGAAGTTTTGACATGCCCCGACATTTGTGCTTCATTCAGTTGCTTATAAACAATAATAGGTAAGCAGCATGTATGTACAAATTACAAAGTAGAAGAACACAAAAAACCCTACTCAATTACTTAATTAACGTAAGCAAATGTAATTTATTCATTTCCACCTCTGAAGATTACTGTGACATATAGCTAGCAATCGGTAAAACAGAGATTATATGAGAGAAACAGGGCTTGAATGTGTAATGGTGTGAAATTAAGCTTGATTTTGTATTCCAAGGCAGCTGATATACTGTATGAGAGCTAACAGGGCTAACAAACATCTTTTCACTAACAAGACTAATTTCTCACTGGATCATTCTGCTTCGTTTTTTTACCTCAGTTTACCTCAGGTTTTGCCATGTTTTATGTTCTAAAATGCTTTTCTGCTCATCACAGTTGTAAAGAGTGATTATTAGTATAGTTGTTATATTTATATAAACTGCTTGCTACCTTGAACCAGTGTGGCCATTCTCCTCAGGCCTCTTGCATCAACAAAATGTTTCTGCATTGTTTTTTTTTTGTCTGTTTGTTTTCTGCAAGGTTTTGTGTAAACGCAAGATGTGTGAAAATCTCAGGAGGTCAACAATTTTTGAAATATTCAGTCCATCTGGCTCCAATAAATGCCATGCCACAGTCCCTGAAATCACGTTTTTCCCTCACATTCGAATGATTGATGCATATAATTTTTTTTTATCGACGTGCTGCCACAAGATTTGCCGAATAGTGCTACAAATAGTACAACTTTCATTCTTCTAACGTGACACAGACACACAATAGCACATCTATATAAATTTGGCAACAGATCGATTGCTATACGTGATGCCGAACAAACCTGGGAGACGTCTAAATTCAAAAGAGTCGCATTCAGTATATTACATTGCAATCTCTAAACGCACACAAGATGTTTTGATCCTACAATGCACTGTTTTTTTTTTATTTCGCCCACGCATTCAGGCAATCCTGTCTTGTCCCTTTTCATTCTTCTATGATCTTCCCTTCGCAAAACACTCCATCAGTAAAGCAAAAAAAAAAAAGGCTCTTCCCTCTTTCAGGCGATTTGGAAAAAACGTTGCTTTACGCAGGATGTGATGGGATCGTAAGCCTTTTAGCTTCCGCTCCACAATGTTGGCAGCTCGGTAATGGAACAGCATTACTTTTTTATATTTTTGCCTAATGAACTGAAACAGCGGTGAGAGACAAGTCCCAAATAATGCACATGCATTTGCTGGTAAACAGGATTTTATGACTGTTTTGTTTCTGCCTTTCTTGAACAAAGGGGCATAAAAGAGCTTTATTATTCATATAAGCTTTTTCTTTCTTTCTTTCTTTTTGAGAGGAGAGGGGAAAAGGAGGACAGCCAAAGAAATGAATTAAGAATGAAATAGACAGCAGGAGAGTACCTGCTCTTTGAAGTGTTCAAGCTTATCAGGAGAAGACGGAGAAAAAAAGTCAAAGAGGGATACTAAGAGTGAAGAAAGGGAGGGAAACGTTTAAATAATCGAAAAGAAAAAAATACACACAATTTCACACGGTAGCTAGCAGGTACGGCTAGTATAAATATGCTAGCTGGATGTAGCCTGTTAGTCTTTCAAAGGGGGAAAAATTATTCTATAACATGTTTTGCTTTTAATGGATGCTTGAAGGCTAAATATTTGGATTGGTAGAAACAGGTATGAGAAAAACAGAATAATGATTAATAATAATTATTTCCTGCCCAGTCTGCAGATTCATGAATCTTAGGAATCATAATCAAGGTGAAACAATACCATTTTTATATGTATACCATGATTATAGCTGCCAAACTGTAATTGATATTATTCCCACTGTCCCATCTATGATATCTTGTGATATTGTTTGTTCAACGGTTACACTTTCATTGTTGAACCTCAGAGAGATGGTGGGTATGAGCCTCCATTTTAACCTCAAATAAAAGTCAATGCTGTGCTTGTTATAATGTGCTTGTGTAAATCAAACATCTGATCTCTGTTATTCAGAAGGGAGTAATATTTGCAGAAATGGCGAAGGCACTGTGAATATCGATTCACAAATGCCACACGTGTCGCTTTTCTATTCCACATTTCCGCCTGCCCGTTGTGATGTATAAGGCAATAGGGTCGCCAATTTCTTTTTTTGGTAGTTTGAAAGAGGGCACAAGCATGAAGGTGCTCTGTGAGCATTTAAATTACTGTTTGGTGAAACAGTACAGACCATTAAAAAAAACTAAAAAGCTCGTTTCTGGGGGAACTTATGGCAGAAATATGTTGAGCTGTGCATTTTCTTGTGCTCTTCACCCTTCCCTTCTCTCTCTCTCTCTCTCTCTCTCTCTTTCTCTCTCTCTCTCTCTCTCTCTCTCTCTCTCTCTCTCTCTCTCCTAAAAGAGTCTCTCCATGAGCCTCTTCAGACGTTTAACAGATGGAAAGGAAAGGGCAAGAGATAAAAAAAAGAAAAGCCTCATAGATAGTGAGAGAGTGTAAGAAACATAAAGAGAGAGCTTGATAAGAAAAGTGCAGAATGGAACAGTAAAGCAAATAATAAAAATGTCAAGTGTGAGTAGAATTCAAACAGGATCCCAGTGTCAATGGGAAAAAAGATACTCTGGTCTGGCAGATAATTAACAACCGCCCAATAATGATCTATAGAATATCTTTCATTTTGGATTGCAATGAAGCAGGTTCTGGTGTTGTGGATAGATATTTATTTATATATTTTCCTATCTATCCATCTATCTATCCATCTATCTATCTATCTATCTATCTATCTATCTATCTATCTATCTATCTATCTATCTATCTATCTATCTATCTATCTATCTATCTATCATGTTTATATACACAGTATCTCACAAGAGTACACCTCTCATATTTTAGCAACCTTTTAATATTTTCTTAAGGGGCAGTACAGATTTACTGTCCTCTAAAAATAACTCAACATTATTGTCAAAATCACTGGCAATAAAAGTGACTACACACTAAGTAAACATGTCAAAACTGTGTCCAAAGTGTAAATATTTTGTGTGAGCACCATTGTTATCCAGCACTGTCTTAATCCTTCTGGGCATGGAATTCACCAGAGCTGCACAGGTTGTTTTTGGGATCCTCTTCCACTCCTCCATAATGACATCACGGAGTTTCTGAAGAAAGAGCATCATGTTCTGCTTTAGAATGTCACGGAACATGTTGGAAATCCTGTTTCCCTCAATGAACTGCAGCTCCCAAGTACCATGATGCTACCAACACCATGCTTGACTGTAGATCCTAATAGTCCTCACCAGGGCATTGCCACACATGCCAGACACCATCTGAGCTAAACAAGTTTATTTCAGTCTTATTAGACCACAGGACATGGTTCCAGTAAGTCATAGTCTTGGACAGGTTGTCTTCAGCAAACTGTTTGCAGGCTTTCTTGTAAGCCAGCTTCAAAAGAGGCTTCCTTCCGGGATGACGCCATCCAAAATGACTTGTTGCAATGTGCAGCGTATGGTATGAGCGCTGATTAGCAGACCTTCCACTTCTGCAACCTCTAAAGTAATGCTGGCACCACTCATGCGTACTCACTTCTTTGATGGACTCTTGTGAGGCCTTGTGAGGCCAATCTTGGAAAACCTCTGTAAGACTCCGGTTGCTGTACTCTATCAGGGTGTTGTTTTCTTATCGCTTCTTATAGCTTGTCAAAAGCACATGCATATAAATATATATACAGTGAGGAAAATAAGTATTTAAACACCCTACTATTTTGCAAGTTCTCCCACTTAGAAATCATGGAGGGGTCTGAAATTGTCATCGTAGGTGCATGTCCACTGTGAGAAACATAATCTAAAAAAAAATCCAGAAATCACAATGTATGATTTTTTTCACTATTTATTTGTATGATACAGCTGCAAATAAGTATTTGAACACCTGAGAAAGTCAATGTTAATATTTGGTACAGTAGCCTTTGTTTGCAATTACAGAGGTCAAACATTTCCTGTAGTTTTTCACCAGGTTTGCACACACTGCAGGAGGGATTTTGGCCCACTCCTCCACACAGATCTTCTCTGGATCAGTCAGGTTTCTGGCCTGTCACTGAGAAACACGGACTTTAAGCTCCCTCCAAAGATTCTTTATTGGGTTTAGGTCTGTAGACTGGCTAGGCCACGCCAGAACCTTGATATGCTTCTTACAGAGTCACTCCTTGGTTATCCTGGCTGTGTGCTTCGGGTCATTGTCATGTTGGAAGACCCAGCCTCGACCCATCTTCAATGCTCTAACTGAGGAAAGGAGGTTGTTCCCCAAAATCTCGCAATACATGGCCCCGGTCATCCTTTCCTTAATACAGTGCAGTCGCCCTGTCCCATGTGCAGAAAAACACCCCCAAAGCATAATGCTACCACCCCTATGCTTCACTGTGGGGATGGTGTTCTTGGGATGTTACGCATCATTCTTCTTCCTTCAAACATGTTTAGTGGAATTATGACCCAAAAGTTCTATTTTGGTCTCATCTGACCACATGACTTTCTCCCATGACTCCTCTGGTTCATCCAAATGGTCATTGGCAAACTTAAGGCATGCCTGTACATGTGCTGGTTTAAGCAGGGGAACCTTCCGTGCCATGCATGATTTCAAACCATGATTTATTACCAACTTTGGAAACGGTGGTCCCAGCTCTTTTCAGGTCATTGACCAGCTCCTCCCGTGTAGTTCTGGTCTGATTTCTCACCTTCCTTGGGATCATTGAGACCCCACGAGGTGAGATCTTGCATGGAGCCCCAGTCCGAGGGAGATTGACAGTCATGTTTAGCTTCTTCCATTTTCTAATGATTGCTTTAACAGTGGACATTTTTTCACCAAGCTGCTTGGCAATTTCTCCGTAGCCCTTTCCAGCCTTGTGGAGGTGTACAATTTTGTCTCTAGTGTCTTTGGACAGCTCTTTGGTCTTGGCCATGTTAGTAGTTGGATTCTTACTGATTGTATGGGGTGGACAGGTGTCTTTATGCAGCTAACGACCTCAAACAGGTGCATCTAATTTAGGATAATAAATGTAGTGGAGGTGGACATTTTAAAGGCAGACTAACAGGTCTTTGAGGGTCAGAATTCAAGCTGATAGACAAGTGTTCAAATACTTATTTGCAGCTGTATCATACAAATAAATAGTTTAAAAATCATATATTGTGATTTCTGGATTTTTTTTTTTTTTAGATGATGTCTCTCACAGTGGACATGCACCTACGATGACAATTTCAGACCCCTCCATGATTTCTAAGTGGGAGAACTTGCAAAATAGCAGGATGTTCAAATACTTATTTTCATCACTGTATATATATATATATATATATATATATATATATATATATATATATATATATATATATATATATATATATATATATATTTATATATGGAGCCATGTCTGCTCCAGGGCTGCTGTATAAAGGTTGATCCTGTGCTCTGACCAGAAGCTGGGATTTGTAAAAGGAAAGAATTTTACTGTACTGTAATGTGGATATGATAAATAAAGCCCTCTTATTCTTTAACATCAGTGGGCACTCTCTCCAAACCACTGAGGTGTTCATATACTTCCTGTCTTGCTTTTGCACTCCCTGTTTATACCGTATACATTATGAGGACCTTTATTTGGCTTATTGACCCAGTTTTTAGATCATAAACTTTTTCTTTTCTAAAACTTCAGCACAAAGATTTTCAATCTTCCTCTTTCATCTTTGCGTTCTGTATTGCAAGCCTTTTACCTTCTTCTTCTTCCTTTTTTTTTTTTATAACAAGATATAGCTATCTTGAAAAGCTGCAATCAAAGAACGTACACATAACGCATGAAATCCATCATCTTAAAGCACTTAAAGGTTCCTGATTGCGCTGGTAGTCACACGAAAAAAACACGTACATGTAGTCTGGCTCAGCTATAGATTTGCATAAATGCATTTGATTACGATAATCCTGAAACAAAGATCGTAACTTTTGCGTTTCAAAAGCAAGAGCTGTTCATAACACATTGATCGGTTCTGCTCAGTGCTTTGTTGTTTTAAACTGTTTCAAAATACTTTGCTAGAGCCGTAGTCTGCTAATTCATGACGTCTGTCTAGTTGGAGATGTTAGCATGACTCGAAAAGAGTAAATATTGCACAATTAAACGTCAATGTTAGCAGCAAGCGGTTGTGGGAACAGACATTTTATATTACAGGGCTGATAAAATGATAAGCGAGAGAGGTTATGAGACAGACGGAGAGGTAATGAAGTCATGGCGAGGAAGACCTGGGTCAGACGGGTGATGTCCACAGTGCTGCAACTCTTGTAAATGAAATTTGCAGTGAAGGTATCGGATCGCAAAGTGCTTTAGTCAGTTCGAGGAATAGAGAAGCTGAGGGGGAAGAGAAACTGAAGAAGGGAGAGAGTGTGTTTTAATTATAAAGGTGTGTTTAAAAGCATCATCCTGTTTCACACACTGATCCAAATTAGGCAACAAGAAAGGGCTGGAGTTGGCATCTCGTTGCGTTCTGTGCCTCCTCTCTGTCAATGAAACGTTCAAATATAAACATTAGGAAAAAGCTCAGAAAGATCCAGAGCCGAAAAAAACTTTCTGTTCCAGAGGAAGTGGCAAAGATGTTTTCTCAGTCTATTTTTAGTCAAGGATTTTTCTTGCTGCTTATCTAAAGACATTTCTTTATACTTTCTCCCACCTTTATTTTACTTGGGCACACACACACACACACACACACACACAGATGACCCACTTAACTGTTAAAAACTCTCGACTTCAGCAGAAAAGGCTCTAAAGTTTCAGTTTTGTCACATACATCTTATATGCGAGGTATGTGCAAAAACCTACGCCTATGTGTGAGCGCATGCGTGTACACCTTTTTTTTTCCTTCCCCTGCACTGGTTTTTATTATCTCTGCCGTGTTTTGCTCTAGGTGGGCTTTAGATGAAGGGGAGAATGTCGTGTGTCTGTGTGTGTCAGTTGTCATCGATTGCCTTTTTTTTATTAAAAGCCCATTCCCTTGCGGAGGGCTCTCTTTTTTTTCCTCGCATCTCAGAAATCATCTCCAGTTGATACTCTATAGCCTGTGGGCTTTATCATGGACATGCCTACATGTGCATACACACACACACACACACACACACACACACACACACACACACACACACACACACACACACACACAAACACAAATCCTCCCCTTTCTTACAGCTATTCATGCTTGAGCAACCTAAAAACAGGATTTCCGAAACCCTGATCCCATCTATTCTTAGCAACAAACACAAAATGCGCAGATTGTCGAACAATAAATAAATAAATAAATGAATAAATAAATAAATTTGTTCGCTCTGACTCAGGCCGGCGTATCCACAGGGGCTTTAAAAGCCTCTGAATGGAGATTTTAAGCTCTGAGTGCAGGCTCGGTTTCACTGCAGCAGCTTTTCCTCGAATGCGGGTCAGTCATGAGTGCAATCCATCCATCTGCCCCGAACACCCTGACGGCATCCATTCATCTCTCATGCGGCGTCCTTCACAAACACTTTGGCCCTGATTTAAAAAAAGTTTTGTGTGGGTTAAAACGCTGCAAAAATGAAGCCACCTGCAAAACTCCAGGCTCATTTATTAACGCGTTTTTTCATATGACAAAAAAAAGCACGTTAGGTTTGTTGGTTTACGTGTTACCTTGATGAATCAGAAATCTATTAACAAGTGCAACCCATCACATGCAATTTCTTCTGTAAGTTTGTAAGTACCTTTATGAACAGGGATTGCATGAGCAAATTAGTACAACTGAAACACGGGTATTACGTTTGCAGAATCTGTTTTGGTTTTAAAACAGTTTGACCATTTAGGACCATCAAAACCATGTTATAGAAAAGAACAACTATCTGAGACTTTCTTACATAGGGGACTACGGAGGGCTTTTCCAGTCATCTTGTCTCGATCATGCATTGGTATTTTAGTTTTACTCCTCTGGGTGTTTCCTATAGATACAATAACAGTACATGAATCAGCATTTACTAATATGTAAACTAAAGATTACTTTATTAAAAAAACTTTCTTTTCGCTTCTCCCATTGCGGATCATCCGCATGTTTGATTTAGCACACGTTTTTACGCTGGATGCCCTTCCTAACGCAACCCTCCCTATTTATCCGGGCTTGGGACGGGCACTAAGAGTGGCTGGGGAGACACACACACACACACACACACACACACACACACACACACACACACACACACACACACACACACACTATTATTAGATTATAGGCAAGACTTGACAATTATGACTCGACTATGGAAATCCTTGGACTAGGAAACTCCTAATATATTTTATATATAACATACAGTGTATTTCATCCAGTTGAGGATGGGTTTTTCTTTTGAGTCTGGTTCCTCTCAAGGTTTCTTCCTCATACCATTTCAGTAAGGTTTTCCTTACCACATTTGCCACTGGTTTGCTCATTGAGGATAAATTTATGGAGACACATTTATCATGCCAAAAAATATATATTTGTAATTTATTCAATTCTGTAAAGCTGCTTTGGAAGAGTGTCCATTTTTAAAAGCGCTATACAAATGAAGAATCAAATCATTTGGATATTTACATTTGATATATTCATTACGAAGTTTGACGATTCTAGTCCAGCTCTGTTTATCTTGTTTGTAAATCATCTGGTTTGATATTTCTGACTATGAGTTTGAGTCGCTGTTCTGCTTGGAATAGTGTTTAACTGCACTGTGTGTCAACATGATTTCTGACAAATCGTCATTTACCCCATGACATGATATCGTTGCTTATTCTGTATACTGTATGTTTCTGTATGGAAATTGTGTTACAAACCAAATATAACACCCTATTTTCTTTCTTTTCCTTTCCCTGCTTCCAAATGCTTGTGAAAACATCAACAGGTAAGTCACTTAATTTGTTTTCATGGCTAATTTTGCTCAAATTAGTTCTTTAGTGCTGGAGCTCGCCTTTAATCTGTTCAAGCATGTTATCGTTTAATTACTTTGCTGCAGTATTGTATTCATTCGACTGCCAAGCCTTAATGGCTAATTAGGAAAGATTAAGCACAGGCGAACTTAACACTACATTTCATAATGTTAGCCATGAACTACTGAAGCAAATCGAACTATAACGCCACAGGATCTCTGCCATTATTCATGTGGCTTGAATGTTTCATGCTGCATTCTTGTGTTGTTTGTTTATCGCTAATGTTTTATTTAATGGAACGCCACCAGGGAAAGCAGCGACAATGCATGCTAGCCTACTTAGCATGGCTAATGCACAGTTTGACATATTCAGCTCAGAGGGAAGTTGTTTATTTATTTTGTATTTGGGTCATAAAAATTTTACATTCAAGGTTAATTTAGGGCTTTACCTAAAGTGTTTATAAACCATAAGTGTTTAATTTTTTTAAAATTAGTTAAGTGGAAAATTGGTCAAAATTAATGAAGGCATAGATTGCAGTAGTTGGATTTTTAAGTCTATGATTGTAAATCATATACTTTTTATAGTTGGCACATTAATTAAATTCATTCAACAAATCATGCGACTTTGTGACCACCAGAACTCATTTTTGCACCAGTAATTGAATACACAATATGGATTGGGACACCTGACCTTTCCAGTCATATGTGTTTCTTCCCCAAACTGGTACCACAAAGCTGGAGGAACACAATCGTATAGGATGCCTTTGGCTGTGGAAGCATAAAATGTTCCCTTTGCTTGAACTAGGAGACTCAAACCTGTTCCAGCATCAAAATGCCACAAAGCCTGCTCTGTGAAGAAATGCTTGCATGGGTTGGAATGGAAGATCTTGAGTGGCCTGCTATAGAGCTCTAAACTCATCGCTATTGAAGACCTTTGGGATCAATTGGCCCGCCAACTGCACCCAGGCCTCCCCACCCTCACCTACATCAGTACCTGACTTTACTAACACCCTTGTGGCTGATGAACACAAATCTCCTCAAATCACCCTCCAAAATCTAGTGAAACATCTTCCCAGAAGAGTGGAGGTTATTATAACAGCAAATGGGGACTGGAATGGGACATATACTGAACATACACATCCGATGGACAGGTGTCTACAAACTTTGTCTATATAATATACTTCTATAATGCACTTCTTTTTTCAATATTATATTGATCCCCCCCCCCATTCATTCATATGGATATTTTGTGTGGATTCAAGACAAAATACAAATCAGGTCCATTCGATTTCATGGCTGTAACACTTTAAAATATAGGGATGTTCAATAGGGTGAATTCAGCAAGGCAGTGCATTTCAAGATTTACTTCAGCCCCCTTGATTTTCTCACCTTAACTGTTTCCAGAAAGTCAGAGTAAAAATTTGGAATTGCTGTCAGATGATATGAACACAGTCAAATTTTCGAAGATGTTGTTTTAGGCAATCTGTAGCCTTTTTTTTATTACTGGAGGAAGACTTTTAAAGCATATTCTTCCACACTTTCTGCTCTCTCCGTTGTTGTCAGCAGGTTGTCTCAGTTATTTACATGAATCAAGCTTTGTCAGTGAAAAGCAGAGTCATCCTTAGCACACATCACACGCTCTCTCCTCTCGCTCTATTCTTCCTTACCGTCTTGCCTTTGCACAAAAACAGCAAAGCTTACCTTTCATGTGTCATTCTTTTCTTTCTCTCGTTTTTGTCATTTCTACGCTTTTCATCCTCCCTTTTGTGCTCTCTCACTCCGAAAGGACGGAGAATAGCGATGCTACCATTGTGTTCATCGCGAACATGTGTTAGTCCTTCTTTTTTTAAATAAAACTACAAAAAAAAATACATGAGCCTTTTCAAATTCATAGGATTATCCATCCGCTAAACACTGAATATTTTACATTGTGCTGCTACGCAAACATGAAAAAACTCTTCCGAGTACGAAATGGATTTAACCTTGGAGGCAATGTTTGTTTACACAATATGCTGAGGTAAAAATTGGAGGAAGGTTTCATAATGAACTGTGGAGTGGTTTGGTTCTAGATCGGGACTGGTTTTGTGAGTCAGGGCCAGCTGTCGCAGCTCTCGTGGGACTCCACAGGTGAGAGAAAATGAGATGAGAGGACGGAACTGAATAGGAGAAGCTCGTTAGCTGAAGTCTCAAGCTGCCTCGTCACCCCAGGCTGTGTCACCTTTATGCACAAACGAGTGCACTGCAGCCACACGTCATGATAATTGTGCATTGTTATTTTAGCCTGCACATTGCAGTGTACACAAAATTTATTTTAAAAGTCCAAGACAGAATTTGAATCTCATAAACTCCCAAAAGATCCATTTCAGTTTCTGGTCATATTCAAAAATTTGCATATTCATGTCTCAGTGCAGCTCGTTATTCAGAAACAGAAAGATCTTTGCTGAAAATCTGAGGTTGCAGTAACTGAAAAGGCAGGGGAGGGCATTTTAGTTCAAGGCTAGTAATAATTCTGAATGATCCAGGACATAGTACAACTTGACAGACTGCATTATTAGCATTGCATAGCGCATTATTAACAGTAAATATACACACTGTTGGTGTAATGGTTGTGTCTTAGTGATAAATTCACATGGTATTTCTACAGCCAAGCATAAACTGGAGCTGTTTATCCAATCAATAAAGGTACATTTAAGTGTTTTATCTAGCTGGTGTGGATAAAATCTCTCTTATTTCTATAAATTAGCACTTTATTAAGCATTTAGCATTAGGTTCTGAAGGCAGGTTTTTTGAAACACACTACAAAGACAAAGGTTTGTAGACACCTGGTCATTCTGTATTTAGTTCCCATTTGTTGTTTTCATAACCTCCATTTTTCTAGGAAGATGTTCCACTAGATTCTGGAGTGTGATTGTGGAGATGTGCTCATTCAGCCACAATGGTGTTAGTAAATTCAGGTGCTGATGTAGGTGAGGTGAGGAGGCCTGTGGTGCAGTCAGCGGTCCAATTCATTGCAAATATGTTTAATAGAGCTGACGTCAGAGCTCTAAAGCAGACCTCTCAAGATCTTCAACACATGTAAAGCATTTCTTCATGGAGTTTGCTTCGTGAACTGGGCCATTGTCATGCTGGAACAGGTTTAAGTCTTTAAGTTCAAGGCAAGGGAAAATGTAATGCTACCACATTTGACTTCAATTTTGTAGGAACAGATTGGGGAAGAACCTTAAATGGCTGGAAAAGTCAGTCGAACCCTATTTGTTCTCAAACATAATGAACCTCCAAAAGTAAAAAGAAAAAACCAAGCACATTTAAAGATTCCACTCACAGGCATTCTGACAGTCAGTCTCTAATTACAAACGAAGGCTTCTGTTTCTTTCACTACAGCATGTAGCTGCCGCAGTGGCATTCACTGTTTGAGGAAATCACACTTACTCTTGCTAGAAAAGTAAGATGTCTCTACAAACTAACTTTTACCACCTTATTTATTGCCTACTTAAACCTGCAAAAGGGCCTAGGCAAGGTTGAAAACATTGTTTGGTGAAATTTTGTATTTTTAAAGTCGAGGTATGTTATAAAGTATGTCTTATATAGTCATATATGCAGTAAAGACTCAATTTGGTCATTTTTCCCTTAATTCAGCCACAACCACCACTAACAGGCTTCTTTACCGACCAATATTATGTAATATTTAAACAAGATGGTGGGTATGCAAATTATTCGCATAGCTGTAATTTGGCCGTAGGTAATCACAACCCTCAGTTTTCAGTATCTCATCAGTATCTTGTGTTTTGTACAACAGTTCCATAAACAAGAAATGATTACTGATTTTAATTATTACTGAGTAAGTGACATTTCAGACACAATATATGGCCAGTGTTCAGTTTATTTTTGCTCCAGTAGTTCCCATAGAAGCCACATGCACTTTACAGCATGTCGGCTAACTGTTTTTCCAGGCTACAGTGATTTGCACAACCTTGATAAAAGTGCTGCCGGTGCCACATTGGCCTCCCAGTCAGAAGTCAGAAGTTGCAGCTTGTTCCTGAAAAATATAAGTAATGTTGCTACAATAAATTTTGGTTAAGGAAGTTATCCATACAGTGAAATGCCCCAATTCAGTTATACATATACACACATTTAGTCTGCCCCTCGAATAGGGCATTAGTGGATAGGAATGAACTGTTGTGTAAATACTGTATATCAAATAATATTTGAATTAAATATACATTTAAATGGGGCTAGTCTTAAGGTCTGAATGATATAACTTCATAATATCAGTCTATCTTTTATTTAATTTTTTATACTTTGTTGTTGTTAATGCTTCTGTTGGTGACATGGTGGCGCAATAGGGAGCACTGCCACCTCATAGCTCCTGGTTCAATCCTGAGCTTGGGTTACTGTGTAGAATTTCGGGGTTCCTCCAGATTTGGAGCGATGCCATGAATTGTCTATTCCCTTATACCAGTGCTCCTAGAATTCGATCACCCAGCTTTTATAATAGAATTTTTTATATTCTGCCATTGAAACACATTTAAAATTGCTAATAGGAGTGAAAAGTTTCAACAAGAAACAGTTAAGATTAAAATATGGAAAAGCCTGATTAAGAATTGATTTTATTACTGGTACAAAATACCCACCATGATTAAGTATTAGTCTTTGACCACATGCTGTTCTGCACATGTTCTTCAAATCTCAATAAGCTGTAATTGATCATCCCCATGTCTCTTGATAGTTGTGACATTCATGTTTTTGAAGTAAAGAATTTGAAGTATGTGCATGGGTTGATACATTCCTTTACAGCTGCAGTGTCACAAAAACTTCCAGAACCCTCACTTTTTTTTAAATTAGTTTAAAAAAGTTAGAAAGCAGCCTTCAAAGTAATTGAGAAACCCTTAATGTACATATCGCCTAATTAAAAGTGAGCTTCCTTCAGAAAGTTTGCTGTTTATTTAATAGATTTCTGTCTAAGACAGATGGGAGCGATGGAAAGTCCTAATCATGGAGACTCAGGAGTGTTTTAGTCCGCTGGGCGCTGAGGGAAACAGGAGGGAATTGGCACAAAATGAGCTGATGCATGGCAGAAGGTGCTTCAGTGCGTAAAGTGGAAAACAACCACGTTTGTCTTCACACTTTATGAGCGTTCGGTGAGTTTGTACGTGTAGGTGTGTGGGTAGGCATTTGTTTGTGAGTCACTGTACTGTATATTTATAACAAATTCTGTAAGTCTCTTTTGGCAGTACAGTGTGATATTTTACAATTTCTCAGGCTTTGCTGTTTGTAAAAATATATATGAAACAGAACAGCTAGCACTAAACTCATCGATCAAGTGTCAAGGAAACGTATTGTATTAGGTGTCCTATTAATGCTATATTGTTTAATACTTTTATATGATGCATACGGATTTGCGTATGATTGATGACTCCTTTTTAATATAGTACACATTTTGTTAAACCCATATAACAAAAATATCAGCCACAAAAGTATTTTTAATTAATCACATCACAGCAAATTGAAAACTGAAATATCACATGTACACAAACCCTTTTTGGGTATGACTAAACAAGCTTTGCACACCTGAAATAAAAGATTTTTTGCCTTTCTTCATCAAATCCTCTCAAGCTAGGTCAGGTCAGATTGGGACCATCGGTGGACAGCTACTTTCAGGTCCCTCCAGAGATGTTCACTATAGTTCAATATAGGACTCTGGTCCACTCTAAAACATTCACAGAATTTCCCCTAAGCCACTCCTGTGTTGTCTTGGCTGTGTTTTAGGGTTGTTATCAAGTCGAAAGGTGATCCTTTGACTCAGACGGAGGTCCTGAGTGCTGTTGAAGCATGTTTTTATTGAAGATATCTCTGTACTTTGTCTATTCAACTTTCCCTCAACTCTGACCAGTTGCTACTGTAAGTCCCTGCTGCAAAAACACCCCTACAGCATGATGCTGCCACCACCATGCTTACATTTTGGGATGGTTTTGGGCAGGTGCCTCTTCCAGATATAAGTTAAGTTGAATCTTGGTTTCATCAGACCAGAGAATCTTGTTAGACACAGTCTAAAAGTCCTTCAGGTGCCTGTTGGCAAACTCCAAGCAGGCTTTCATATGTGTTGCACTGAGGAGAGGCTTTAGTTTAGACACTCTTTCGTCTATTTTTCATTCAGATATCGTGGAGGTGTTTTTCTTGAAGAGTTTTAAGGAATTGGAAATGCACATAATTTGAAATATAACATAGATTTTTGATTTGGTTCATGTGTCTTTTATAGTTGGGTATCCTTATTATAATTTTCTACTAAATCATGAAGAATGCCTAATCCAAATCTTTGATATTAAATCAACCCTCAACGTGGCTGAACCACCGATTTATTATAAAAAAGAAATGAATTAATAACCGCAAACCAACAACACAGTTTAGAGGGCCTGTTTGTGCAATTGGAAGAGTTGCATCGTGCAAACAGTTATTTGTCTTAACTGCATGTTGATGCATTGAAAAGGCAAGAGTAAATATAAGATGCACAAACTTTCTATTACTGATTTTATCATCGGCCCATTTTCTATCGCGAGCCCTCGAGCCATCTGGTCTGGCTGTTGATTGCAAGACAGTGTCTCTGTGCTCTGCATCAGCATCGCTCTAATCCCTGATGCCTGTTCAGAGAGAAGATTGGAACAGGAAACTATGGGTGATCAGCATGTCATTAACACTAATTGTGACTAAATGGGTAGACTGGATAGAGAGAGAATTGTGACAAGAGAGAGAGAGCGAGATAGATAGGTAGGTAGTGATGAAATACTGAGAAATGTATAGCGACAACCACTACCAAAACCACAGCTGCCATCACTACCACCAAAACCACTATAAACACTACCACAGATACTACTAGAACTATTACGATAATATAATAACCAACACAACATCACAACCGCTACAACACAGTCGCCACACCACTATCATTACTACCTATCACCAATAACCGATAACATGACCATGGCCAGACCACCATCACTAGTACCATTACAATCACTACCACCACCACTATTGCTACTATTAGTATTACTACCACCACCACCACTGTCACTATTACTACTGTTATTACCATCACCACCACTATGACTTTTTTCACTGCAACAACTACTGCTTTATCACTACTTACATGACTGCCAACAAAACCACTGGTATCGCAATCACTGTCTGCCAGCAACATTACCTTCACTACTTTCACCCTCACAGTGTATAGCACAATATTTATGCTACCACAACCACAGCTGCCATGACTACCAGCAAAACCACTATAGCAGGCACTACAAGAACTAATAAGATAATACGATCGGCGTTCATGTCAAACCAGGACTTTTGAGTTTATAAAATAAAAGAGTGGAAACTGCATTAATTTTTCATCATACTCCCTACTCCTACATTTATACACTTATCTCAGCATTTAACTAATGCCTGGAAAGATTTGGCATAAAAAAGATTTGTCAGAACGCCTGAACCATCCTACGACAGCCTGCTTCACTTCATCACCAGGGAACCACCACAACGGGGATCGTCACTGACGGACGTACAGCCATCTTTGAAACAACATTTAAATGTCTTACTGCGGCTGAGGGCCTCATCACCGTACTCTGTTTGAAGCTTTCTGTAGATATCCGTTGCTTTTACCCCTTCGTTCACACCCAAGTTCATCACCACACGCTGTTTAATGGACGCACTAACGATATTGTCTGCCATCTTGATTAATGGTCTCTGGACTGAGACGTGACATGTACACCACCCATACCACTGCGTGTAGTATGCATCCATTTTTGTAGCTGTAAAATTAAAAGTCCCGGTTTGACTTCAACGCCCTCGTACCATCACCACCATTATTACCACTACATCATTGTCACTACCACCATCACTAATACCTATTACCAATAACACCACTGCCAAACCACTATCACACCTACCAGCACCCCTATTACCACTATATAACTACCATTATTACAAGCACCACCATCTCAACCACATTCTCCACACCTCTCACTGCCATTATTACTACCAACACCTTAATTATCATAACCACTTTACCCATTACTAACAACACCACTATTGCCATCAACACCACTGTGGCGACCATCACCGCTATCACCACCACTGCTCCAATTACTACTCCATCAACACTAACATGACTGCCATCACTATCAGCCAGCACCATTACTATCACTATTAGCACCTCCACTAGTGCCAGCACTTCCACCACCACTAGAAAATATTGTTAGACATATCGCTTTGTTCCGTAAAGCAACACACTGAATAAAGCGTGCAAGCTTACTCTCTCTTTCTCTCAAGAAAGATGAAATTAGCTCACATTGAATCTGCAAGCTAAATTCTTTCCCTAATCACAAACAACACAGTTGCTGTAAAGCTTCCCATAGTTCCCCTTTGTTTTTGTTTTTATTTTTTATTTTGTATTTTGTGATGAAGCAGCCTAATGCAAAAATGCTTATTTTTCTTTAAATAAATGCTTATTTATTTCACATTAGTCTACAATCCAAACCCTACAATGGCAAAGCAGTGCAGTGATGGTTGACCACCTGAAATGTTCTCCCACCTTCACACTTCATTTCTGAAACTCACCCAGAGTGATCATCAGATTTGTGGGCACCCTTTTTTAACAAGGCCTTTCTGCCTCGGTTTTGTCCACAGTGCTCTTGGGAACCTTCAATGCAGCAGAAAAATGTTTCTGTCCCTCAAACACAATACAGCCAGTTCCTTTAAACTCATGACTTGGTTTTTGCTCCGATATCCATTTTCAGCTATTAGACCTTATATAATAAACATGTATCTTTTTTTTAAATAAAGTCTAACTAATTAAATTTATCACTGGTGGATGCTAATCAAAGTGCAGAAATGCCTCAGATGACAAAAACATGAGATCTAGCCAAGCTACATTTTAATTGTCAAATCAGGCATAAGGACCAGGCATAACTTTATGGTCATGATTCTGTTGCCGGTTTTCCACAGTTCCTTCCTTGAAGTACTTTTGATAAGCTCTTTCCATGACACCCCACTGGCCATCAAAATTTGGCCCTTGTCCAACTCGCTCTAATCCTTACGCTTGCCCATTTTTCCTGCTTCTAAAACATCAACTTTGAGGAAAAAATGGTGACTTGCTGCGTAATATATCCCACAAACTAACAGGTGCCATTTTGAAGACATAATCAGTGTTATTCCCTTCACCTGTCATAATTTTATGCTTGGTCGGTATAATTTTATAAGTGTCTGTGTACCGTATTTTTCGGACTATAAGCCGCTACTTTTTTCCCTCGTTTTAAACAACGAAGCGGCTATTTTATGAATTGTTTCTGGGTTTTTCCCGGTTTCACAAACTTCAAGCCAAAAAACTAAACCCCATAACATTTAGACCAATGAAATTTTCTAACGGAAAAAAAAAAAACGCACCTCACCTGTGTTCTGAGCTAAAAAAAATCGGGTGATTTTTATACGCACGACGGTGCCAAAAGATAAACTCCCGAGAGAAATAGTTGTGAAAGGAAGGAGGAAGACAGTGAACAATGACTTTCTTGGTCGGCTACTGTTTAGATACAAGCCGTTGTAATGCGTTGAGTCAGGGTGAAGGGAGAGCTCGCTTCTGGCATGCTAGTCCCAAAATACCGCTATGCTCCTAAAGGAAGCACAACATATTTCACCCGTTACACCGTGTTTAACGTGTCTTTTATTAAAGCCTGTGTAAAGTTCATTAGTGTAGACACCTGTGGCTTATAGACAGGTGCGGCTTATTTATGTTAAAAATAAAAATATTTGTAAAATTCAGTGGGTGCGGCTGCCAATTTTAGTTCTTGGAACGTTGTTAAATCATGAAACCGAGTTCTGCAGAATTACCAGAGCAGAGCTTGTGTACTGAATGGCCCTAATTCCCAGAGCATCCTACACTGCAATTACAAAGGCGTGTTTTATATAGCCGAGGCAGCAAAATAAGATCAGCAAAGTGGAACATTTTCATCAACACCTTTATTTTTTCAAAAGTGGCAAGTTACTAGTACGCATGTATTTCACAGAAAGCAACAAAAAGACCTCAAAGCATGAAATTGGCAGTGATTTTAAAAACGACATTAAGGTTAACATCGTATTCATGCAACAAAGCGAAAGATTTAAGTGTAAAAAAAGCAAAACATCAGCCTCCTCTGGGTTTGCTGGGTGTAATGTGAAATGAAATGGAAGGATGGTGAGGAGAAAAAGTATGAAGAGAGCAGGACATAAGGAGACCTTTGTGCCTGAATATGCCACAGAGATAAATACAAGCTTGGTGATTACAGAAAGAAAAAAAAATGGATATAGAGCGAGATATATATGCTCACTTAAAGAAGAAATTTATTGAAAAAAAATTTAACACAGAGGAAAGGTGAAGGTAAATTTGGTAGGATTAGCAGTTCACACAATGGTTTAGAAATAGAAATAGAAAGTGTAATGCGCACGTGTATGTGTGTGTGTGTGTGTGTGTGTGTGTGTGTGTGTGTGTGTGTGTGTGTGTGTGTGTGTGAACACCATGTTCCTCTTTCAGAACTTTTGAAAAACGAGTAGGCAATGAAGTGTAGAAAGAATCATGTAGTGTGTGTGAGAGAACAGTTTCATCTTTCTTGTTCATCCTCAAGTGTGTTCAGTGTATTGGCTGCATACACTACTAGACTAATATATTCGCTAGTTCCTTCTGTGAGAGCAGTGTTATAAACAGTGAGATAGATCGTAAAAAAAAATGCAAGATAAATTACCTTTGGGTGTCTGATAAAATTTCATCTAATATGTTAGCAGTGTTATTGTCTTTTACATGTTGAGGAAGACAGTGCTATGCTTTTTTTTTTTTTAGATTATTATAATTTTTTTTTTCCTTCCTGTAATTGAATCTTTTCTTCGTTTAAGTGTAGAGGTGTTTACACGACTCCTGAAGGAATTCTCAGCAATCCTGCCTCATGCCATCTGACAAAAGCCGATCCGTAATGAGACGCTAAGTTGGAAAGCCCTCAGTGACACTGCAGTAGATACAGTAAAGCAGCCTCTGTCCAATAAAAGACAGCTCATTACGCTATAAAGACAGTTCTGTTGATGGAGCTACCATGAGCTACCATGCTAAAAAATCCTCAGTGCAAAAACTACTATTTCATTCAAACCACATCTGCCACATCTTTAGATCGCGCATGTGGTCAGAATAGCACCAGTTGTACAGCTCCCAGGTACACAGGATGATGTCTTTTTGCACACTGACTTATCGAGCCATTGCTATTGAGCTATAGCTATTGAGCTATGAGCTATTGCTAATCGCTAGTGATGGAGTTTGTGGCTGTAAGTTGCAGGCCATTTTATTTACCAGGGGAATGCTAACGAGGCACTGTTCAATGCTGTTCATAGACTTCAGTTCAGCATTTAACACAATCATCCCTCAGCACCTGATTGAGAAGCTGGCCTGAACACCTTTCTCTGCAACGGGATCCTGGGCTTCCTGACAGGGAGACCTCAGTCAGTCCAGATCAGGAACAGCATCTCCAGCACCACCACACTGAGCACTGGGCCCCTCAGGGCTGTGTGCTCAACCCACTACTGTTCACTCTACTGACCACTGAGTAGCAATGCACAGCTCGAACCACATCGTCAAGTTCGCTGATGACACCACCGTGGTAGATCTCATCAGCAAGAACTACGAGTCAGCATACAGACAAGCAGTAAAACAGCTAACAGCCTGGTGATGAGCCAACAGCCTGTCTCTGAACATTGACAAAACCAAAGAGATGGTTGTTGACTTCAGGAGAGCACATCGATGGATTCTTTGTGGAGATCGTCAAGAGCACCAAATTACTTGGTGTACATGTGGCAGAGAACTTCATCTGGTCACTCAACACCAGCTCGATCACCAAGAAAGTCAGGCAGCGTCTCTACTTCCTGAGAAGGCAGAGGAAAGCTCATCTTTGCACCTCTCGACTGCTGCTACTGCTGTTTTTGCACATTGTGTTTATTTTTATAGGGTTCCATAGGGAGCTATATATGTTAGAAATGACAATAAAAGCTTCTTGACTTGACTTGAACGGTCGGTGCTCCTTGTAACTGTTTGGTCAGCCTCGTGTTGCCATCTGTTGGCATGTTATAAAACTAGTTTGATACCACCTTCTATATATATATATATATATATATATATATATATATATATATATATATATATATATATATACAGTATTTATTCTATATTCCTTGTACATATATTCTTTTTTTTTTGGATAAGAATTTGCAAATGCATAAAACCACGTAGTTTAAAGATGAAAGCGAACAGTCTGCAATGGCTTTTGGGAGTTGACATTTGAATCGATCTAAGCAGCACAGCTCTAATTACTGTGTACATTTGTTCCTTTATACACACAAGTCTACGGTCGTCCATCATAATGAAATGTTTTCTGTTGTTGAGAATTGGCTTGATTTTGCTCTAATTCATAATAGATGACAGATCAGTATGCATTGCATTATGCACAGATTCTGTTACACTGGAATTCAGTAATCACTGCAGAGAGAGAGAGAAAGAGAGAGATAGGAAGAGGTTCTTATTAATTTAAACACAAATATTCTTTCAGGGGATCATTATTAATTAAATAGTAATGATAATACTAAAATTAATAATTTTTTTTAAATGAATTCTGACAGCTAAATAGAGGCATGACAAGAAAACACACTTTTTATTTTTTTTTTGTAGTCTCATTATGTTGATATTTTGGAAAATAGAACCAATTAAATTTATTAGAATTTACTGCTGGGTGGTACAAACAAATATAAGTGCCACACCCACTTCCCATTTACATTCTGTTATGATCCGACTGGTTAATTAACCTAAGAATACAAAAGGAATATACAAAAAGGCTGTAAAATTTACAGAAGACCCGTCAGTGTGTCAGCATGTGTGTAATGTCATGTAACACTAATGGCATTGTTCTAACCAAAAATAAAGACAACAGAACATACACCAAAAATTAGTGTGTTGATCTTCATAAACCCTACTGAACATCTCGGACACTCTCTGGTAGCTTTGTGGTGAGAAAATCAAACCAAACCAACCCTCTGTTTCTTTTCTCACTGATGGTTACCAGTCAATAACATTTAAAGTACCATGTTTAGGCCACTCAGGTTTAAAGCCACACCCTCCAATCAGCCAGCCAGACCCTCTGACACAATTATCAACACAGTTATTATCTGGGATAGTACACCTTCAAATACAGTTTTTTTCGGTGCATTCATAACAAATGTGAACAGTGATGCTTTTAAATAAAAAGAGGTCTACAAGTACATGAGTTCACTTTTTTGCTTCTAACGCTTGAGATGATGAACTGTTTGTAAGTATGTGGGTGCGGCTAAATTCAAAACCTTCAGAAATACATATTTAACAACGGGTTTTGTATATGTCATACAAACGTCCTACCGCTCTTATTTGTAGCCTTGTTATTTCTATTTCTGCTTCAAATTCTGTCTTAAAAATTCGCTATTAAAAAAAACCTGTGTTTTTTTACACAAATAACTCTTCAGATGTAAACACAAGCTTTGTTCACACCTGCTATCAAGATTCATCCTACTGTAGGTGACACATATGAATACAACACTTCATTAGAGGAAAATCCAAAAACACCCTGATATGCCCGAGCTGGAAAAGATGTCATTTTTCTAAGAAAGTTTGAAAATTGAGCCTGGATTCTCTGTTCTGTTTCGCTAGTCAACTACACGACGGAAACATTTCAAGCAGCTCATAGAGGTACATGAGAGAGGATTCGCAGGACCTGAAAACAAAAGCAGTACGAGAGAGATGTAATAAGTGTGCGTGAAACTTTTCTGTCAGTGGAAATAATGCAGAAGATACACAAGATGACTCAAGATAGCGGTTTGTAATAAGGAACCGATCCTCTGCTGGTTGACACCAGAAAGAGGATGTTCCATATTACCATATTGTAAGAAGTCCTAAGATTAAGATTAATCTTTTTTATGGTTCAACTAGCAGCTTTTTAGGCACAAATCTACAATATCCAGTTAAGATCATCCACTAGAGGTAATGGTGAGACTTTTTGGCAGAAGAAAGTGGGTCACAAGTCAAAAAACAGCTGGCAGAGGGCAGAATCACGCAAGTCCAGAGAGCAAAAGAGTGTGAAGTGTGACAGAATCTGGCACCAGCTATAATCCAACTCTTTAATAGGCCCTTATGCAATTTGAGACACATCTTTTAAGTCCCCACGCCAGCATGTACTCGTTCTATTCATATCTATATACCCTTACACCCATACATAGATTCTGCGACCGGCTTGCACACATTATTTTTAGCCCTTTTCTCGCTTTCCGGGTGCATTCCAACCAGCATCCAGGAGACTGACAGTGAGTTAGAGATACCATCTGTGGGTGAGTTAGAAAAAGAGAAACAAAGTACACTGTGTGAAGACATTGTCAGGGAGAGTCTGGCTTTGTTAACTTCCTGCATGGCAGGTGCGGAGGACGTGCTGGGGCCGATCACCGGGTCACTCTGCATGACCGCATGTTTCGCTCGCGTTCTATTTGTTTCTCCGTAATTGCATAGTGAAAACTGCAGGAGGACCTTCAGAGTCCATGAGAAAGGAGTTGAAAAGGATTAGACCTCCAGGGAAGTTTCTAATGTTTCTCTGTGGGTTTTATTGGCCATCTTCTCCTCATACTTGTTGAACTCCATTCCCTTTAAGTTTTTATGGCGCTTTTTACAACAGACACCGCATTACAGAAACGCCAACGAGTGGCACCGTGTCGGAAAATACTCCCTGGTTATAAGGTTTCAACCTCGATAGGAACTCATTAGAGAAAAGCCGAGCCAGGCGATGGAGTCAGAGTCAATTCTGATCTGATTAAAAATGGATGTAGGGTTGAATTACAAGCTTAGAATGACCATTTCTACATCCTGCTGTCTTGAGTTCTTCCTGCCTGAGGTTGTTTTCAGACTCTTGAGGGTTTTTTTGTTTGTTTTTTGGTGCATTTGGTAAAGTGTGAAAATAGTTTTTAAGTGACAGTGTGGTTTAGAGAACTGATTACTGGTGTTCTTGTGAATGGTGGTTTGGAATTCACGTCAACCGAAACGTGTTGTGGTCTGCATCAAGTGTCACCCAGTAATGCGATTGGTTCTACATGTTTGATACCACAGCTCCTGTACAAAAAGCTCCAGCTGCCCATCAGACAGAGGTGTTAGCATAGTCATATTTCTTAGTTTCGGCACGCTGAGTCACATGACACTTGCAAATCGCTGTGTGTTTCTAACACACTGCAAACAGCAAACACCTAAGACATGTACTTCATCATGAACAGTGCATTACTGAGCTAATGAATCTAAATTATTAGCGACTATGGCATGATGAAAAAATGTCTGCCTTCTGATCATAAGTTATACAGGTTGTCTCACACACACACACACACACACACACACACACACACACACACACACACATGCATACACCAGGCAGTCCAGAGAGCTACTCAAGCCTGCGTGTTGGTGTGCCATTGCAGATAT
This sequence comes from Silurus aristotelis, assembly GCF_946808225.1. Classification (NCBI taxonomy): domain Eukaryota; kingdom Metazoa; phylum Chordata; class Actinopteri; order Siluriformes; family Siluridae; genus Silurus; species Silurus aristotelis. The sequence goes on along the minus strand of NC_139600.1, from coordinate 9,889,332 downwards.
CTGCATTGTACAGAAGATATAATGGATCCTTTGTGTTCTCTGCATCTTCTCCATCATTTATACACACACACACACACACACACACACACACACACACACACACACACAGACACACACACACAAACATGCACGCACACAGTAAGAGAAGATGAGAATAGAATAAAAGAGAAAGGAAGAGAGCCATTGCAGCAGTGGAAGGGAAGCCTAATGGCTCCTGGCATCTGTGAAAACATTTTTAATCTGTTCGAAGCCAGAGGAGAATGGAAAGATTGCAAAAATCCAGGCCAGGAAGACGGTGGGAGAAATGAGATAGAAGAACAAAAGAAAGCAAAGTTTGTCGGGTTTTTGTTGTTGTTGTTTCCTCTGCTTTACTGTCCACATTTTGGTTATAAATAAATTCTAAACCTCCTATGGGTTTTGAGTTTGGGTTAAGAGCTGGTGAGCGTGAAGTCCATGGCATATAATTTACTTCATTTTCGACCTCATCAAAGCTTTCAGGGAGCTTTCGTGCTGTGTGGAGGCCATTCTCATCAGAATAGAAACGTATTTGTTTGCAGGGACAAATCCATCAAAGGAGGAAAAGGGGCAGTCATGATTGACTTTGCATTATGTCTATAATGTAAACCATTTGGGAAAAAAGCTACAAGTGCTATAGGAACGCTGAGCAGATAGAATACCACAATCCATCCACAGATGCAAACTGAACGTAGTGTTCGCGAGAAAATATCCAACAATATGTGATGTTAAGTTGCTGAACACACCATATATAGAATTTTGCAACAATGTAATTTTATTGCATTTATTAAGAAATGACACATAGGTTTAAAACTTTCATAATTCCTCATTAACTCTTGTCTATAAAACATGTGTGTTGACACAGTGGTGGGCAGTCAGGGCAACCAAAGCCTTCTCTGCTGGCCTAAACACTATCAGAAGCACTGACCTACATTTAAACCTAAATTCTAATATTTGTTCCATGAAATTGTATTAATTTATTCCCAACAGTTTATTCTCTTCATTTCGTAGCGTTTCTCTTGGCTGCACTGTTTCCAGTACGTGTATCTGGATGTAAAATTTTTTGTCCAATAAGATTTCAGCCTCCATGTGCCGCCATGTCAATCTAATCTGCCTAGGGCCTTCAAAGTCAATAGTGCTGGCCTTTTTACCTTAGTCTCTATAAGAAATGAATCTATTTCTTTAACCAATAAGATTTTATATTCGCCTCACAGGGCAGCTAGCTGGCCCAGAATAGCTTCAGTATTTTTCCGTCCTCTGATTGGTTGGTCAGAGGGAAACTGTTACAGCCAAGTTCGACTAGCAAAACACGTGTGTAACGATCTGCACACATTAATACATCTGAGTTAGACTTTTTTTACGCCTACGGTGGAAGAGAAATTGATTTGGTCTTGGACATACTGGAAAATCCATTTTCAAGAAAAGCTAGCTAGCTGGCCAACCCTGAAGCTAGCTAGCTTGTCGCAGCCTGTGAAAGGGTTTGTTCTCCACTTCCAGACCAGTGAATACGAGTGGTACCAATGGCTTACAGCCTTCAGGAGTGGTGCAAATTATGAGTCTGCATCTCTGGTGAGTAGGTTGTGTTTTATTTAAAGTTTTATGTTTTTCCCATCTTATTATATAAATAGTGATTCTGAACTGCTCCAGATGATGTAGGTGGCACAGGGTGGTAGTGTAGATGTTTGGAGTTGTCTTAACTGGGTTTCTTGCTTTAGTAAAATAGTAATCACCCTCCTCTCTGTAATGCTATGCCTTGTTATATTGCGTTTTTGTATTGTATTGATGATTGCTGGTATTAAGAGGTGGAATTGGTTGAGTAAGTTCCCACTGAAGGCCCAAGTACCAAATGCATGGCCCGCCACTGCGTTGACATTATTCCTTCATTTTTTAAGTCTTAACCGACGTTGTTTCTATCTTGATGACTCACCTGGGGTGGAAAAGCTGTTACAGAATAGTGACAATGGAGACTCCTTGGAGTCGCACTGGAGACATTTCCTTACAGAAAAAGCTTGTCACCATATTAGTGATTAGAAGTTGTAGTTTGCTAGTTTGTTTACACTTTGGTCGTTCAGGTTCAAATGACGAGGTTTATAATTTGTTTACAAGTCCCCGTAAATTAGCTGCTAGCTATCGGAAGGTTAACACTGTAAAAGTAGTAGTCGTAAAATACAGACGTATGTTTTACGATTCAGTAAGGCTACCGCACAGTAAGTCATCAGTTAAAGCCGATCTACTGCAAGTGCAGGAACATTGTCTCCTAACCATTTATTGTTTGAGTGTATATGCGCATGTATGCTGTGTGTTTGTGTGTTATGCCTCCCCTTCTGGTGATTCATCAGTTATTTACTGCTGTTTTTGCTGGCACTGGGGCTTAAACCAGACATTATGAGAGTGGCAGCAAATGGAGCGTTACACCACACACATGCAGCATGCCAGAAACGTAGCGAGAATCAGTGAGAGAGGGAGTGTGTTTGTGTGTAAGAGAGAGAGAGAGTCCAAATCAACGGACACCCTTTAGCAGACAGAGTAGTGTAGACGTTGAAAATGGATTTTCCATTCAAATTTTGCCAGCCATTGTACAAATTTTGCAATTCAGTTTGAACTTCAGTATCAGATTATGCACACTCAAGGTAAATGCACTTGTGAATATGTGGTTAAATTATTTCCTAATATTAGAATAGAAATTTGAATAATTTCTAGTGATGTCAGAGTTGTCGACCAATCAGCTGCTCTAAACTCACATGCACAAGCAAACACGTAGTGTACGATATAGGGTGCTCCTACTATGCTTTCCTCACTCATCCTTCTTTTCTTATCTTTTTACTATATGCCTTTCATCCTCTCTGCTCACTTATGCCTCCTATTTGTTCTTTCTCTCTCTTTCGAATTTTCTTTTTGTTCTGCCTGCATGTATCCTGTTTTCCTTTCCTCCTTCTTTTTTCAATACCCTCCAATCTCCCTATCATTTCCAGCTCCTTAGACACCCTGCATGTGTTCTTCATAGAATGCAAATCTAGTTATGCATGGTCTCCTAAGTTGCTACTTTGACTTTCCAACCCAAATCTTTTTTAAGCATTTTTTCCCTTGTATTAGCATTTATTTTTAACAAATACTCGAATGATCAAATGAAAAGATCATATAGTTTCTCAAACCCGTAATCGTATTCATGCTAATACATGGTGCAATAAAAAAAAGCAGTGTGTGGTCAAGAGTCCCACCAATGATGCTCCGCAAGATTTTTTTATTTATTAAGAACAAATCATAATGCAAGCACAGAAACATTTCCAGGAAATGACACAGGTTTGGCTTCCAAATGTACCTAGTTTGAGTGTGGTAGTTTGAGCATCAGCCTTATCTCTCACCAAACAGTTTGAGTGAAATTACTGCTGTGGAAGATTGGAATTTCCCAAGACCTAGAATAGAAATAGCAGCATATAGGCTCAGGGTGACATTTCACATGGCTTCTTAGACTGCGTATAGAGTTTATTATTCATCCGATGTTTTTTAGACACCTTCCCGACCATTTTCATCAGTTGCCCCTGGCAGATGTTCACTTGGTTTTAAAGCTTCTGCTGGAATTTCTTAAAATCAGAACCAGAAATGTAACTGAACAGCATTCTGTATGGACAAAGTTGTGTGGACACCTGACCGTAGGTTTCTATATGTTCTTTTTGAATATATAGGGAATATAGTTTTCAGGGAAGATGTGCCACTAGATGTTGGAGTGTGCTTGGGGAGATTTGTGCTAATTTTGCTACAGGGGTGTTAGTAAAATCAGGTACTGATCAGGCCTGGGGTGCAGTCAGTGATTCAGTTCATCCCAGAGATGTTCAATACGGCTGAGGTAAGAGCTCTATAGCAGAAGATCTTCCACTCCAAAAAACATAAACCATATCATCATGGATCTCTCTTTGTGCACAGGGGTGTGAACAGATTTGGTCCTGCTAGTTCATGTGAAGAAAATGTTTAATGCAACTACATCCTATAGAATTGTGTTCCTCTTAATTTGTGGTGATAGTTGAGGGAAAAAGCAGGTGACCAAATACTTTGGTTTATATAGTGTATATTATCTCTTGTACATAAGTTCAGTTACAAAAATGAAGGGGTTGGTTTTAGATGTAAATAATGCTCCTTGATGACAAATGGACTCTTGTGCAGGTGGTCAAAATAGAAGTCAGACGATCTTAACTAAACTAGGAACGTAGAGAGCTCAAAAACTCCAAGTCTTTGAAAGGAGTAGATGTTTACAAACAGTCTCGGTTTAAGTCGGTTTCTAAATTTTGAGATTGGGACCATGTGCCAAAGTATATTGTTACATTGAAACATATACAGAAAAAACACCAGAAATCATAGTCCTCATTTTACAGAGAGGTTCAGTATGCGTTCCTAAATATAAAAACCCAGATGAACACTATGGCACTTAGAGAATCTTTAACACCCGATTACAACAGCAAATAATACAATTATAAAAAATCATTCTGCAAATTGAGCCATTCACATTGCCTATGATTCATTCATTTCTTTCACACTGCCCACATCTGTCACTCACTTATTGAATTTCATTTGAATTAAATGCAGTATGTTATACAGAAAGCCTGCATTGGGCCTTAAGGTTCTTATAAATATGCACTATTAAAGTACATGATCAATTGAAGTTTATTAGACAGAGTAAGCTGATTGTATATGAAGCCAGTTCGTGTGAAACGGTGCCAGTTATATCTGTGAGGTTCTAATTTAATGAGAAAAGCATGCCATTGCTGTGCATTTAAACCCATGCAAAGTAATAATGAATATGCAAGAGAGACAACACAGGCTGTTTTGCAGGGATAGCAGCCAAACTTTTTTTAAGGGCACCAACTCTATGGATTATATAAAGCAGAGCTAATTTTGAGTTTAGCGAATATTCGAACTGAAAAAAAATAGACCAAAATAGACGTCTGTATATAGCTTCCACAGCAATTCAATAATATGACGCATCTTTCAACGGCTAATGCCACTCTCCCAAGTGACAACCTCGATGTGTTCAGCAGCCGGTGACGCAGATGGTGTTTATACAGGAGGATATGATATGATATGACTCTAAGAAAAAAGGCCATTAAATGTGTTCTTTGTTCTTTCTTTGAAACCAAGGCTATAAACTTCCTTCTTAGCTGCTTTATCCTTGTAGGAGAAAATATGTCTTAGCAAATTTGCCCTAAGGGGGAAACTGTATGCATTGTATTTTAGACCACACTTAGTAGAGGATGTAGTGGTGAGTGTTAAGTAGTCTGTGTGGCATTTCTATATTTGCAGACTGTGACCTCCATGCCTCAGAAACCTTTAGGTAATGAGACGAAGGAACTTACTCGCCCAGCAACCCTTTTGTTTTAATCCACACCCACTCTCCATTCCTTTCTCTTTTTTATTTTGGACACCTGTGTCTGCATGATAACTAAAAGCAAAAAAAAAAGTTTAGTCATTGATCTGTCTATTTCTCTCATCATGAGCTTTTGGTCAACATGCTTTTCTACAAACGTCATCTTTATCCTCTGCTTTGAGACCGCTTTGAGTAATCCATCAATCAAGGTGGAAGAGACGCTTGTACTCAAATGTATTGAGGCGGACGTGATACACTTTAGCTTTTACCAACAACAGAGATGACCTTTAAAAGAATGTCCAAGAAAGTCTTGTGTTGTTTAATATGGAAGGAAGTGGATCTTTGTCAAATCAATATCGAGAGGCGTATAATTAGTGCTTTTCAAGCCACGCCAAAGATAAACATGCACCGTCCTTTCATCAGCAACAAGACGATATATAAGGTCGAGGTATGGCTTGAATATCTATCGGTTTTTATTTTTATGATTTATTAGGTTTCAACATTTCTTCTATCAGTGTTCAGTCATTTATTTCACTGATTTTCTTTTTATTTAACATTTGCATTGCATAGTTGTCACTATAATTTCAGAACATAGAGTCTAGAACCCTAAAGTTGTTTTGATTTTGTCCACCCTTAAAGGGCCTCTGCAGGTCTCTGCAGCAGAGGTTTTGTCTATCATTGAGGGCCCCAAGAAGAACCCTTTTAACTAACCCTGTTAGTGTATATTGCATTAATACCTGTGTATTTTATATGTATAAAGTATCTATGTAATGGTTTTTCAAACAAAAAAACAGTCTCTCTGAGAGTGTATGAGGAAGAGGCCATTAGAGGAACAATACTTAGAAGGGATCCCCATTCTATTCTGCCCGATGCCCAATGTCCATGTATTATAGTTTCATCATTGTTGAGGTTTCTCAAGGTCCCTGGTGGTCTAGTGGTTAGGATGCGGCGCTCTCACCGCTGCGGCCCAAGTTTGATCCCCGGTCAGGGAACCAACCCCAGCCACTCTTAGTGCCGGTCCCAAGCCAGGATAAATAGGGAGGGTTGCGTTAGGAAGGGCATCCAGCGTAAAAACATGCGCCAAATCAAACATGTGGATGATCCGCTGTAGCGACCCCTAATGGGGGAAGCCGAAAGAAAGTAATTGTTGAGGTTCCTCAAGTTGCTATCAGGCCCCTTTCACATACATGAGCACACAGACAATCAAGATTAGCTACCATCACTCTAATTAGCAGGATAGAGTGAATGACATCCTTTCCACTCATAGAGAATGACAAAGTTTGCTGTCTTGATTCCAAGCCTTGGCATCATCCAGTGGCAGGCCGTGCATTTCACACCTAGGCCTTCTGCCATGTCCTACCTGATTCCATCCATATCTCAGTACCATCATTATGATACCATGGCAATAGAAACTATCACTACTATACAGAAATGCAGTATAGCAGAGCACTGCATCATAGGCAGGTAATTCATGCAGCGAGAATGAACACCATTACTAAAGCAAGAAACCAAATAAACACAATTCAACAAGTCTCCTTTCACTGCAGTCACAGCTGCACCACCAGCATATACAGTATATTATCTCCAGCAGAGGCATCAATATTATCCTTGTAAAATAACCCCGGGTTCTCTGTGCAATCTTTCTGTGCATTAAGGTTTTCCTCGGGATTTGACATGAAGGCAAATTGTCCGTTTTTGTGTAAATTTGACAGAAACAACACAAAAGTATGAATTGTTGATGAAAATGCTTGCAATTGTTTTCAACTGTTTTGACTGACCTTTCCTTAACAACTCTCCATCATATAAATGTCCTTGTTAGTCTATCTGCGAACAAATACATTTCTTCTCCTCTGTCAGCCATTGTGGAATTAACAAAAAAAACTGCTATTAAATCTACACATTTTAAAATATGTTCAAAAAAGCCTACAGTCCTCACAGTGCTGGCTTTACCGCACATAGATACCTTTAAACCGATTGGACAAAAACTCCAACATAAAAGAAAAACTATGAAATGAAGAGAATAGACTATTGGGAATAATCAAATGCATATTCATGGCCAAAAAAAAATTACAATTTGGGTCACTGAATCTGATAGAGTGTAGACCAGAAGAGACGGGATTAATGGCCCCGACGGCCCACCCCTGCCACCATCTTCATATATTAACAATAGAAGACAAAGATTTAGTCAAGGTTTATTTAACAAGTTGCAAAAGTGTATAATCGTTGCAATGTTCTGATTATTAATTAAGGAGTCTCGATTTGTAATGAGTAAGCTGATGCTGTTCAGGTGAGAAAATTGCTGTTATAAGATTGTACAACATTAAATAATAATAAACGAAATGATATTTTATAAATTCAATAAATAATAAATGGACAACTTCCCATGGGCTCACCACCTGCAGGAGGGACCGTAAGGGACGGTGCTGTGAGGATTGGGCAGCAGGCGGGGGCCTGCTTAGACTGCTGCCCCCGCGACCCGGATTACGGATAAGCGGGAGAAAATGAATGAATGAATACATGACAAAATACTATTTATTGTTCCACTAAACAGATCGTTGGTAAATTGCTGTGATATAATTATAATAATTAACTTCAAGGATTTAAACCGACATCATCCCATTGCCCTGTCATTGATTCATTTTCTACAATAGCACGCTCCAGTGTGCTTCATTCTTACGCATATTAATACGTGCATGTGTACAGTGGTGTACAAAGGCTGCGGTCTGTGTGCCGAGGCAAAACCTGTTAATAAAATCCCAACCAATTTTTCTCCAAAATGCGTTTTCTAAGTAAGTAAGACAGTGCACAAAAGTGGAACATTTCTTCTAACACAGCCACAGGATAATAGAGCTGAGGGTCAAGAGGATCAATCAGTTAGGCTGAAAGCCTTAACTACTAAGTCACTCTGGCCTCCATTACTCTTATTATTGTACATCACCGCATTATTACTATCATTTTGTCTTCCACATCCCTTTGGGTTTTTGCCTCTGATCTGCTAAGCGGACCGATAAATCCACATCTACACTCCTTCTATGAACTCCACATATACACTCCTTAATAGTCTCCTGAAAATGAACACACATACGAAATCTTTTATCTGATGAATTTCGTAATAAAAAGACTGGGGGGCTGATTGTGGATTAGAGGTCTGATTCGTACAACACCAGAGGAGCATATATTAAATCGGATCTGAGAATTTATGAGCTCTCGGGGAAACGCAGATTAAAGAGTACGTGAATAAATTGTAGTGGTAGTGATGAAATAATAAAACGACTCTTCATCACTATCTGGTGAAATATCTGTTTCTTTCAGCCGGTTTTCTTTTCAGCAGTGCACAAATGTCATGTGGCATGGGATATTATGAGCTGGCATAAGCGTAGGCAATTCACTCACGGGAACACGTTCACAGCAATCGCCATGTCATCAGTCTCCGGTGCTTGCTGGGAAATTAATAAACAGCAATCAGCTAGATATCCCCTTCCCCCCATTAAATTATTTAACAACTTCTCTTTTTCATCACACCTTCTCCTGCGCCACCCGTCTCCATGGAGAATAGCATCTTTCTTATGCACAGCTGTGTGAGGAAAAGGTGGCACGTGTTATCTTTTTAAAATTATATTTATTAAATTATGTTTTGATTGAAAAAAAAAATAATTGTATGGTTTGCTTGTAATAGAAGTAGAATTTTCCAGAGTTATAGCAAGGATATTGAAATGTCTTTTAGAAAATTTTCTCCATGATGTTCAGATTCTGTAGAGGGCGAAACATCAGTTCCAGGACTCCTTGTTCTTCTTTGCATTGAGGATAGTTATTAATTACTGTGTGTTGGGGTCGTTGCCGTGCTGCAGAGAAAAATTGGGGTCAATCAGACGCCTCCCTGATGGTACTGCATGACAGATAAATATCTGCCTGTGTTTCTCAGCAAATCTCCAACCCCATTTGCAGAAATGCAGCCCCAAACGTGCAAGGAACCTTCACCATGCTTTACTGTTGCCCGCAGGTACTCTTTATTATACCACTGTCCAACCAAACCAAACAACTTGCCCCCTGGTACAGCATCAGTCCAGAGCACCTGCTGCCATTTTTCTGCACAATAGTTCCTATGTTTACGTGCAGAGTTTGGTTGCTTAGCTTTGTTTATACATCAGAGGTATAGCTTTTTGACTGAAATACTTCCTTAAAGACCACCTCTGGCCAGACTTCTCTAGATAGATGCTGGTTTCTGACAAATCTTTGCTGATGGCACTGCTGGACATCATCTGACCTCGATGTGGACACTATCTGATGTCTGGTGTTATGATTGTCTTTCATCTGCTACATCAAGCTTCTTTGGCCCTGAACATTGCCTTTTGCTTTTTGCTTTTTCAAAACAGGTTGAATAGGACATCTCGAAACCCCGGTCTGCTTTGAAATCTTTGTCTGGGAGAAATCTTGCTGTGTAACTATCTTTGTCCCTTGTTACCTTGTGTCTTCAGTCTTGCCATGGTGTAGGACCTGTGACATGAAACTGTCTTCCACAACCTCACCTTTGTAGCAGATCTTAACAGTTCCTCACCCAGATTAAAACCTCCTACACAGCTGTTTTTGTTTCAGTTAATGCCTGTATTTCAACCTCCATATGTATGAAATTGATCATGAGCACCTGCTTGGTATAATTGGTTAATCATATGCTTGATTCTGATCCTACAAAATCAATTACTTTATGCAAGTGTAAGAATTAAAAAGTTGTCCGGTGTTGCCTTTTTATTGTTATACTTATATTTATTTATGTTTCAATTAAAGTAACAAAAAAATCCCTAGACTGTTGGTTCTGCTCGTAATAGAAGCATAAGGATTTTCCAGAGCAAGGATATTAAAATGTTTTCTCGAATCTGTGATCCCAGACAAACTCGATGATGTTAAATTCATTGCTCTGTATGGGCCAAACCATCACTTTCGAGATTCGAAGAATGGCAGAAATTCTCCCAATCCAGGTGTGCAAAGCTTTTTGTGTCAAACCCAAACATACCCAAGGCTGCAATTGTTGCCAAAGGTGCTTCAACTAAGCCCTGAGTAAAGGGTCTGAATACTTATGTACATGTGATATTTTATTTTTATTTTTTAAATCAGTTTCAATGATTGTACCAATACAGTATATATATCTTAAAGACATTCAGCCACTGCGATGTTTTTGCCTTTATGTCCTACTAAATCCCGCAGTACAGAAAGCTAAACTCTGACTAATGGCTGCTGCTGATAATTCGAACATCACATTTTAAATCCTAAAGTGCTGTCTGACATTTCTTCACAATTCTGACGTGTTTTCTTGGTGTGTCTAGACGTGCCATCTCAGATATATTTACAGAAAGCAACAGAGAAAAAGGAAAAAATAGCTAATCAGACACTATCTTGGTGTGACATTGCCTATCAGTGCAAGGCAGAAACACATTTAAAGAGATAAAGGCAAGTATGTGTGTGTGTGTGTGTGTGTGTGTGTGTGTGTTATAGCAACATGCAGAGGGGTGTGGGAATTGAAGTGTGTGTGTGTGTGTGTGTGTGTGTGTGTGTGTGTGTGTGTGTGTGTGTGTGTGTGTGTGTGTGTGTTATAGCAACATGCCGAGGGGTGTGGGAATTGAAGTGTGTGTGTGTGTGTGTGTGTGTGTGTGTGTGTGTGTGTGTGTGTGTGTGTGTGTGTGTGTTAGCATCTGCATGCGTGTGGCTGTAGGATGAGAATGGGGTTGTTTTTGAGGTGGGAACATGTGGTGTGTGTGTGGAAAAAAAGAGCTTTAATTGGGTCTCAATGTTCTGCCTTTCTACTCTCAGGTGTAGGATTCGCTGTGTTTTAGGTGTGTGTGTGTGTGTGTGTGTGTGTGTGTGTCTGTGTGAGAGAGATGGATGTTCTTTATTTAGCGCCAGTCCACTACAGCATCGGCCTTGAGTAACACTAATTAGAAGCAGCTAAGGAGAATTGCTTCCCTCACTTCTATGTTTCTAAGGCAGACACAAACACACACACACACACCACTTTATTGCATGTCTGTAGCTTTCATTACTGTTTTCAACCCTCACAATGTCCTTTTGTCCAAGAGGAAGCTGTTAGCATTAATTACTACTTGTTAGCTACTTTAGCCCCATAGGCCCAGTGCAAACCCTGTTCAACAAATCAACAGTAACCCTCTTGAAATTTTTAATGGTTTTAATAGAAACTGTAATGGTCCCTGTGGGTTTCTACTGGTAATTTGTTCCTTTGGATTGGTTACATGTTGTGTCTAATGGATAACATTAAGGACCAATAGAACACCTTATATCGGATAGATTTCAATACCTTTTAGTATGATAAGGACTCAATGAAACAAACACGATACATAATGGAAATTATATAGTATTGGCTTTAATAAAACAGCTAATGATATAAGATGGTATTTTTAATAGAAATCATAAGAATATCTCTGATGGACTTAAGGTTGTGGTAATGGAAAGTAAAGTGTGATGATTGACATTTGCATGCATTGGATGAATTATTCAGGAGAAGCGAAGCATAAGAAAATATATTTGTAATAATAAATTTGAGCTAATTTGGAAAAACAGCTGACTGTAAAATAACTTTTTTAGGTCGAGTCTAATTTCAGTCGCTGAACCTTTGTTTTGTAATGCTTGTTTAACTCTCTCACCTTGGACATGGGATCTGTGGTGTTAAAAAGATTAAACCCTCGCAAGGAAAATGTGCGCTAAAGTGAAATTCAAACTTTCACTAACTGGGTGTTGATCTAACACTCAGATACACACCTGCTGTAACACTTTAGTTGTTGTTGTTTTTTTACCTTTCTGCATGGCAGCATGTAAAGCAAGGTTCAGAATATGATTATTGGTATATTAATGAATAATATTAATCAAAACCAATGCCATTTTATGTTAATATAAAATTATAAATCTTTGGTGTAAGTATTTTATCCTGAACAGTGCATCCAAATGCATCACACAAATTGACAAAAGCCTGAATTGTCATTTGATTAAACATTACCTATTCTTCAATTAATCACTAAGGCCAAACAAATATTGCAGCCAGTGTGGTAATGAGTTCATAATTCAAATCTTTGCCAGTATTTATATTCCTTGTGTATAAAAAGTGCCTCTGATATGCATCGGTTCATCTTGGTACTCCGAAAGCCATCGCCTCTTTCTCTTTCTTTTTCCCCCCATTTAAGTCATGCATGCTATTTATGCAGAAAAGAAAATTAGTTTGGAAGGTTAGCACAGAGAGCGGGAGGAGAAATAAAGAGAGCATGAACCCGGTAACGTTTTCAGATTCCCTTTAAAGTCACTGCCTACATTTTGAGTCTGCCAGACAGTTTTACAAAACACCTTTTTTCTCGGTTCCATCCGTTTTCAGTTTTCTCTCTGGCACTGCTGTGATAATTATCAGAGAAAACACGTTGAGACAGTGGCAGAGGAGTGGCAGCAAAACAAGCCGGAAAACAATTTAGACCCTGGAGAGAGGCAGACAAGTAAAGACATGAGATGGATGAATAAAAACAGAGTCTTCATGCTAAGTCATTATAAAATTGTTCATTAGCATGTGAACCATGAGAGGCTTTATGTGACACTGTGATCAGCCATGTGCAGCTGAACGCTGGATATACAATAGCCTTAAACCAGTAGCTTCATCATATAGTACAAATGACTTTCCCTGACTACAAAAACGGGCTGCAACTCGCCTGAAAAGAATTCTTATCTAAGGGGTATTTCGCGAAATCTGTTTTCTCTAAACCTTAATATAATGAAACTATCTGGTGTTCAGCAGTTTTTATTCAGATTTTATCGTATACTGAAAGTCTGGTCTATAAATATACACATTTTCTGTGCAAGGTCTGCCTTTAAAGATTACAATTTAATTACTAGCAAAAAGAAAAAACGATCCTCATGGCTCCAATGATTGTTTATACTGCAGTTAATAATATCCTATATGCTTATTGTGAATCTCACATAACAGCTCTTTCGTTTGGGGAACTGCTATAATGTAAGCGATAACAGAAACTCGTTTGACAAGGCACATCACACATATCTTTTCAAAATAACCACTACATAGATATTTTCAAATACCAGCAGGCTCTTAAATGTTTTATTCTCTATAGATAATTTTTGCTGTAATACAGTGTACAGCATGAAGCTCTCTAGCTCTTGTTTTGCCCAAACTTCCTGCTGAAAGCAGTCAGTGGAAGAGCTTGTTAGTCACATACTGTGACAGTGTTGCGTCCAGATGGTGAAATCAGTTCTACACTGAGTCAGCATCCTGTATTAACACCCATGTCAATGCACTTTGTTTTTGAGTACTCAACAAGAGCAGGTACACGCACACCCTTAGCTACACATACTGTTTTAGCATGCTGGTCTATTTCAGCACATTACACCCTCTTGACACACATCAGAGTAAAAAAACAGTCCCCAAGTTTCTAGACAGGCCAATAAACAGAGTGCCTTGAAGCAAGCCCTGTCGCTTCTGTCATGTCTGAGTCTCAAGATTTAAAAGCATTCAAAGAGTTACTTAGCTTTGGAAATTACTGTTATATTAATATGTTTTTCTCTCATGTTCTTTCCATTTCTACCTCACCCTTTTTTTAATTCACTATCTTCTTACCTCCTACACGTTTTTTCTTGTCTGCAGCTGGGACTACTTACATCTTTGGCCGTGGAGGAGCCCTCATCACCTACACGTGGCCTCCCAATGACAGGCCTAGTACACGGGCAGACCGACTGGCTGTAGGATTTAGCACACAACTTAAAGAGGCCGTCCTGCTACGAGTGGAGAGTGCCAAAGGATTGGGAGACTACCTAGAGCTTCACATAGTAAGTCCCTAAAGGGAAAATCTGTGGCTTTGGGATGGGATCAAGTCTAGTGTTGTAAAAAAGTGGAAGCTTAGCTGAGCTGAGATTTGAGTGTCATGCCCTTACAATCAAAAGTGCTCCATACTGTGTATATATATATATATATATATATATATATATATATATATATATATATATATATATATATATATATATATATATATATACACATTTCATTGGTTCAGACAGGACAGCAAGTTAAAGTAAGTGCTTTCTGACTTCTTACTCATTGCACTTTCACAAACAAGCCTTTGAAGTACAAAAAACGTAATAAAACGTCTTTTAATGGTCTGGATTCAGGTAGATGAAGCTTTACCTCTGCCATGTTAATCTTTATGCAATGCGACTCTCAGGACACGCCTCCGTCTCCGTAGTGTTCTGAGACGTCATATTCACGCAACAGCAGCAGCGGTATTGCTCACAAATTATGATCACTTACTAAATAATAAAGTATTTAGTAGCACATCTACTAATAATTATATGCAAATTAATCGCTTTTTAATCGATGCAAATAAGTTAAAAGCAATCCATCTCGATACAAATGACAACTTTTAAATCGATGGATCACGACGTTAACTTTTATGCCGATGCACCGACGCAAATCATTGCATTTTACCATCCCTAATAAAGTATACCGAGAGACTGCTGGTAAAACCTGATACCTTGACCAAGCAGAAACCGCTGTGGTCTACCCAGTGCAAAAGTAAATGGACGTTTTATGTAGTTGATTTGCTGCTTATTTTACACTAAATAAGTTCATTTGACAAAGACTCTCATTCATTGTGTCAAGTGTTGACAAGTACAGTTATCTTACCCTTTCAACAAGCACTTAGGTTTAATGTGGGCCTCTACTTAAAATCATGCTTAATCCTTTATATTCAGAAGATTGATCGTAACACAATGCAGCTGGTTTGAAATAAGCCAGTTAATTGGATTACTACTTACGATGAGAAAGTTTTGGAGTAAATTAGGTGACTAGATATTTGTCTGGACGGAATTTTTCGATGTTTTCCAATTTTCTTTTCAAGAATGAAAAAGTAAAGCGAAATTTCTGAAGCTTTATGAGTAACCAGATAAAATCGAATGGTTAGGTTTGGTTAGCGAGATAACAGGAAGATGGAAACAGTGACTAATCACCAGCTGATGGTGGGAAGACCTCCGATCATACGTCGTTCCCTAGAATCTACGCAAGGTTTAGAGGTCCAAATGTGTAAAGAAGAACAGGGAATAGAGAAACGATTAAGTGACTGCTTTAAATAATTATATGCTAAAACAGTTCTACGGTTATACGGTCAGAAACCATGTGAGAATGGAAAAGGAGACACGAAAGGAAATAATGAGTAAGTGTTCGTGACCTTACTCATTATGATTTGAATATTCTATTGAGCAATTTGGAATATTCCATTGAGACTAAAGTGAAGTTAGAGCCATAGGTCCAAATATGAAGAGAGCCATTGTGGAAAGTAACAGAATATTGATTTTTCCTGCGGGCTGTAGTAAAAGACTCCTACACTCTCAAACACCATCTGCTTTTGCATAGTCTGAAGCTGCTTTTATCTGGCAGTGATTGCAGTAAATTATTTAAACACACACACACACACACACACACACACACACACACACACACACACACACACACACATATATATATTGATGATTAACTCAGACTTAACCATTGCATGTGGAAAATTCACTATTAAAAGTCCTGAGCAGTCAAAGAGCCATCTTGCACTTTACATTACACTCTTCAATAAAAGCATCTGTTTCTCTCTGAGTGCTCCAAGGCATCTGGGAGGATATTAGGAAAGCTCCATCTCTAGGTCAGTGTCAGGGCCAAACATGTTACCATTGCTTGCAGCAGCTTAGAGTCTAAACAGATTGCAGTCTGGCCAAGGGGACAAACATTGGGGAAAGGAAATAAATGGAAATAAAGGATAAAACAATGAGACAAGACAAATATAATGCAGGATAAAGCCATGAAAATGTTTCCAGGCCTTCGCAAATAGGACGATGGCAAAGAAGAGCTTTGGCGCTCATATTTGATATTTTTCACAAATAGCACTTTGTATTTCTTTGGCTAGATGGGGTTTATTAGGTTACCTAAGGTGGTTCTAGATTGAAAGATTCTGAATGATGCAGTTTATAGAGTCGTCTCCTAAAAACTATGATCACTGATTAAAAGTGGAGATTGGGTGATTTTCTTTTATAGAGTTACATGTTCTTCATATGGCTCCTTTTCAGGTTCTGAGTTTTCCTCATATTTTCCCCAAAATATGCTATTAATTAAATTTTCTCTGCGAGCTTTGTGTGAAACTTCAGGTGTCAACAAATTGTGCCCTGCAATTGTATTCCTGTCTAGGACACTCTCAGTCTACATGCTCAGGAATTTCCAGGAAAGGACCATACATCAACTAGTTTTGGTTTCTTGTCGCTCACTAGTATAAAAATATGGCGCTGCGTTTCCTAAAAAATCTAAATCTTCATTCCATTGCTATAGAATTTGAACTCGTGGATGAAAGTTCCACTGGATATTGCAGTATGCTGTCTTAATATTTTTCCTCACTGCTCCACTGTAAGTCATTGAACTTTCAGTTTGCCGTCATAATGTTAACACAGCACAAGACAGATGAAGATGATGATAATGGTGTGCCACAGAAAGCACACAGCAGCCATTCTCTCCACCTCCAGCCCCTGCATAATATACCGTTTTATTAAGCACACATCCCACCACTGTATATCTTATCTCTCCTCCCTGACAGCTCTGTGTATCACACAGTTTTTTCACGCCATCTGTCTTTCTCTTGTTCTAATTCTATCCCACTTTTACTTTGCACTTTGCAATTACTGCCTGAACAGTACAGAGCAATAAGCTGTTTTAATTGCAGACCCTTCTTAAGGTTCTTATTTATTGCCACGTTCAGTTGAAATCTCGGAATTAACAAAGCAGAACTGCCGAGTCCTCGTTCATGGCTGCTTTGGATTATAGATTGTTGCCCGAACCAACGCCAGCACTAGTTTGTTTAGTTTAGAAAGATAAATCCTTCTTTTCTGCTTTCCACACTGTCTTTGCTTAAGTGTGTCTCCCTCAACTTTAATTAATCTTGATTCAGGCTTGGGGGCTGGGTTTCCAGCTCACATTTGTACGCTGCCAGATTAATTATGCGTATAGAAATGTGATTAGACATGCAGTAGCAGTGAGGGTGAGATGAGGCCTTCAGATAAACACATTTGTAGAGATAAGGTGCTCTGATAAACCCTGATAAAGACCCGATGAAGAAAAACTGATTTATCCTGTGTGTGTGTGGTGTTTGTGTGTGTGTGCATTCTTCAAGAAAATAAATGGACAAGTTAGCCCTGTGTGTGAGTGTGAGAGAAAGAAGTAATGTGTATTTTTTTTTTTCTCTGATAAATACCCTTTGATCAGAGCCACTGGTGTGTAGGGGCAAGCAGGTGACCACAACAGGCTTATTGATTAATGTTTTCTCTATCTGGAATGGAGGGCAAGAGTAATTAATTTCTCTCTGCTGCATCAAAGGAGGCCCTCTCATGCCTCAGGACTCTTTTTCCTACCTCTTACCAACTCGTACCAACCCACATACACACAGTATAGTAATGCTATGTTTCTGGGGTATTCCGATTGACCTGTATAGCTGAATAAGGCCGTATTTAATCATTAGCTTGGCCATCTTAACCCTGAACTTACTCTTTATTTCGATCTCTTATCCCTAACTTAAGTTTCAACAGCTCCAGATGATCTAATACTTCACATTATGTTCATGTTTCTGGCTGAAAGCCTGCAGTCTGACTGGATGTAGATACTGTTCAGCACAATTATCTTATTTCAGAACAAGATCTAGTCATTGGTTTGAAAAGAGCATCATGTCTAAGTTATTTGGGTTTGTCTGAAAAGGTCAATGGGCTTGGGCATGTTTAATATGCATTAAATTGAAAGTCCCATTTTATAGTATCCCTAAATGTAACTTAAATAAGCTTTTTATTAACACCACTAACAAATTTGTTTGTAGCTCTAAACTTTAAGCTCACGGACCCTAAAATTAGCCTTATTATCACTAATATAAACATAAACCTAAACTCTTTATAAAAGAATATTTGTGTGGTTAATGGGTGTTTAAATTGCTGAATTGCCTAATTGGAACCTAGTATGAAGGGTTTTGCCTTTTGAGTCTCTAAAAAAAAAGCGCCTGTTAGAACATAATGCATAGTTGCAAACCTTTTTGCAAATAGATTTATAGATCTGTGTCTTTAGAAAACTGTAGTTGTTAGCTCTAAAATCAGCAATCGATACATGTAAGCAAATGACTAGAATTAACCATAAAACCTTTCTTTGTGTACACTAACCAAATGTACCAACTTCATAGCCCAAATCTTCCATAGTTTAGTGTTGAGCATTCATGTCATAGCCCCAGACATGAGTGCCAGCTTTTTTGTGCCACTCCTAAAAACTTGCATAACATGATTGGTTAGCTCTGCATGGGTACTTAGCCTGCTAATACCAGCATGCCCAAATCCATTACCAGGCGATTTCATTGAGTGTACTCAAAAGCTGCCCTCAGCCTTCAGTGTCCTGCTGTTCGAGGCAGACCAAGCCAACTGGATTCTGCTTATGCTGATCCACTCTTAAGGTGTTTTGATATCCTGCAGGATATCAAGAATGCGGGTCCACTTGCCAGAAAGTGAGAAAGTCTTTTTCTGGTAAGGTTTGAACAGGTATTAAGTAAAAAAAAGTAGAAATATTTTTTTTGCATAGTAAGGTAGCAAAAGAATTGTGGCCATTCTTTTTTTAGCCATTCAAGGACAACAAAATGAAAGCAAAGTTTATGCCGAAGAAAACCATTAAGCAGCAGCTTTGAAAGAGCCGTGGTAAAGCTCTGCTTGTCTGAGTGGCACTCAAATGTCTTCATTGGGCTTGAAGGCCCAGCTGGCTGAGCTAAGCGGCAATCTGCCAGGCCTGTCAAAGCTA
Source organism: Silurus aristotelis (assembly GCF_946808225.1). Classification (NCBI taxonomy): domain Eukaryota; kingdom Metazoa; phylum Chordata; class Actinopteri; order Siluriformes; family Siluridae; genus Silurus; species Silurus aristotelis. Next base: position 9,870,118 of record NC_139600.1, on the reverse strand, counting down.
CAATGAGTGACTACAAAGCACACTTTCTCACTAACTCTTCGATTTCTCCAGATAGACAAATTTCCCTGTTATGAGGGAAAATGTTCAAAAAATTCTGTCAATGCTGAAAGGGTGAATAAAGAATTTGTCTTTTTGGTGGCTTTCCACATTTTCTTCTATGTAGAACATGTTGTGGTTACTTGGTGGATCAGCGCTCCTGCTTTGTAATTTAGTGGCACCCTTCTGCATAAATAGCCCAGCTTCATTTTAGCACAACACTCCAATGTCATTGTTAGATAGATGGCTTCGGCTCCCAGTTCCTGGCCCAGCCAGACCGCTTGTTCCTGGACACATGGTTATTTATTACAAAAGTGTGTGTTTACACACATTTGTCTAGATGTGCTCCAGAAACATCCTCAGTCTCCTGCCCACACCACCATGCTCTTAGATTAATTATTTTTTGGTTCCATTTAGATTTTTCTTTAGCAATTTAAGTTTATAACAATTTAGTTATTGTTTGTTTGTTTGTTTTTTTCTTTCCTGCTGAGGCATTGTTAATGTCTAGCAATGTTTTCTATCATCTTGTCAGTTCCCAAGAATGACTGGTTAAACATTGTAATTGAAATGCCCTGCTGGTTCATTGATCACATGTTCAAGCCCTCAGGAGCAGCAGTTCACTGGGGCTGCTGTGGCATCAGAGTGATTGGCAGCACATTACAGACTGATTGGCAGACATGCCTCGCTCTTTGGCACACAATGCTTTAAAGCGACAATTCACAACCTGGTCTGAAGCACTCAACAGGTTTTCTTTTTTTTTATTTTTTTTTATTTTTTTATTTTTTTTATTTTTTTTTTTTTGCTTTTTCCTATTATACACTTGATTACGAAATTTACAATGGTTCATGAAATAGCCAAATATTTGACATCTTGATTGACTTGATGGGATATTCACAGAGAAAACCAACACAGTAGAACAATATACTTGAAAATGTAGTGATTCTATGATATAGTTACTGACTTGTAAAGGGACCAATTGCTAATACGATCTTGTCAATTCTTGTGAATGAGATGGTTGGCTGAATGTCCTGCTTGAATTTATGTTCAACCCTCTACTGCTAGACTGCACTCACAGGAGCAACTGTCCCACTGAACTTGCTTTACAATGCATAAAATGGTTAATAGCAAGTAAGCAAGATTTACAGACAGACAGCATGAAGTCTTTGTCTGTCAAATAGCCCATTCCTGGGAAAGTCTGGTTTGTGGGAGTATAGACTTTTGGTTCAATATTCTCAAAAACAAAAAAGCTGTTGATAATAGGTCAATGCACAAAACAGCTCGATAGCTGGGTTCTTACAGAATGTTATGAAAATAGCAAGACAAATCATGATAGACTGGTGTCTGATAGACCTACTGAAGATTAACGAAGGATGAAATACTAAGAGTGGTGGCATAAATTGGCAGAAACCCCCCATTCGTTTTCTGGTAAATCCATAACCAGATTTAAATTGCATGATTATAAAATGGATTTTGCTGTTGCAAACAAAAATCTCACATTATAAAAGAGTATGCATAATATGATATTCTTACTGCTGGAGAATGACCAGTGCTATAATAAAACTTTCTTTCGGCTTCTCCCATTAGGGGTCGCCACAGCGGACCAGCCACATGTTTTTACGCTGGATGCCCTTCCTAACGCAACCCTCCCCATTTTTCCGGGCTTGGGACCAGCACTAAGGCTTGTGCAACCCTAATGGCTGGGGTTGGTTCCCTGACTGGGGATCGAACCCTGGCCGCAGCGGTGAGAGCGCTGCATCTTAACCACTAGACCACCAGGGAACCTATGACCAGTGCTATAATAAACTTTCTTTTCGGCTTCTCCCGTTAGGGGTCGCCACAGCGGATCCTCCGCACGTTTGATTTGGCACATGTTTTTACGCTGGATGCCCTTCCTAACGCAACCCTCCCCAATTTATCCGGGCTTGGGACCGGCACTAAGAGTGGCTAGGGATGGTTCCCTGACCGGGAATCGAACCCGGGTCGCAGCGGTGGGAGCGCTGCATCTTAACCACTAGACCACCAGGGGACCTATGACCAGTGCTATAATAATTGTCTTAAATCCACCAATTGGAGGGCAGCATAGTATTGCATGAAACCAGTGGTGAAATAAAACAAATAAATGTAATTTGTTACTGTACTTAAGTAGCTTTGTGTTGCGTATCTGAACTTTACTGAATTATTCCCAAAATGGGAATTTTGGGAATAATTCATATAACACACTTATTGCTCTAAATTGCAGCACATCCTTCCCTGTTTGTTCCCTCTGCCTGGCCAATTGGTATAAATCCTTTTCTCTTTTCTTAGTGTCCAACTTCTCATAGATCATACATCTCCTAGTTCTAAATTACTTTTGCCACATCCCTCTTCACCCACTGCCACATCTTCTTGTACTCCTGCCTACTTTTCTCATCTCTCTGTTGATCCCAATTCGGTTTTGCCAACCTCTTTCTCCTTATGCTCTCCTGTATTTCCTTATTCCATCACCACATCTCTTTGTCTTACTTTCTCCTTTGAGAGGTCACACCAAGTACCTTTCTAGCTAGTAGCTAGTAGTTGCCCTTTCATCCAGCATCTCTTCAACAAAACCAAGCTCCTTTCTGACCTCTTCCCTGAATCTCACACTACAGTCTTCCTTCTTCAGTTTCCACCATCTTCTTCTTCTTTCAGTCCTCACTCTCTTCCTCTTTTTTTCACCTCCATAGCCATTCTACAGACCACAATCCGTTGCGGTCTAGCTACACTGTCCCCTGCCAACACCTTACAGTCTCCAATCTCTCTCAAGTTGCATCTGCTGCATAGAATATTGTCCACCTGTGTGCACCTTCCTCCACTCTTATATGTCACCATATGGTCCTCCCTCTTCTTAAAATAAGTATTTACTACTGCCATTTCCATCCTTTTACCAAAATCTACCACCATCTGCCTTTCCACATTCCTCTCCTTAAAGCCATACCTACCCATCACCTCCTCATCACCTCTGTTCCCTTCACCAACATGCCCATTAAAGTCTGCCCCAATCACCAATCTAGTCTTTTCAAATAAACTGAGTTGATTAACTCAAGAACATGGTTTGTGTATTTCATCCACCACTGCATGAAACTCATGGGACATTTATAAATATAGTAGTATATTAAAATACACACTGAATGTACTAATGGACAGGCGTTCTTATCTCCAGAGGAATGTTTCTGTTTATGAACAGAATGTAGTCATTTTCTCTAATCACAGATGTATCTTTAGATGTTCTTTGTGTAATCTGTAATGAAAAGGACATTATCACGCAACGTGGTTCAGAATTTGGATAGGTTTTAATCAGGATCATCTCATTCAGTGTGACAAGTAATAATCTTAAAACGACAGCCAAAATCGCAAAGTGTAAAATCGGATTTATCCCCTCATTTCTACTTCCTTTTTTCCTCATCCTTTGTCTTAAATTGCATCTTTCCGCTGTATGTCTTGTCCATCTCTCTTTGTTACTCTCGACATGGGTAAATCTCTCAGTCTTTATCCGTCAGTGTCTGGTTTCGGCTTCTTTCGCTGATATGAAAGATTGAGGTTATATATCAGTGTAGCAATGGGGTTCCCTGTACTCTGCTCTGATTCCATTGTGGGAGGTACATGAAGACTGAGAGCTACAGCAGTCCAGAGTGCACGAGTTCCTTGCAAAGCCACTGTACACTTTGAATCTTTCACAGGTTATCAGTTCACTTGATAAGACAAACATCCTTTAGCCTGTGCAGGTTGCTTGTGCCAAATCCAGAGCATCTGTCCTTGTAGATAAAATGAAGTTTGACAGCATTCGTGTATGAAGGTAGAAGAAGAGATAAGTGTGTGATGAGTGACAGATGTTATTGATAGCCATCACACAAATGTGTCAAGATTTTGCAGTCACACAAATAGACAGATAAAGCAAAAGAGGAGGCATAAATGGGGTAGATTTATAAATAATTAGGACAAAAATTTCTCTCTACATTTATTTTTCCAATTGATGTCTCTAGAGTACAATAGATGCATTTACATGCACCATGTACTTTACAGCATTGTGAAATTCAATCATATCCCAGCGATATTAGGAAGCTAAAGTCAGAGCACAGGGTCAGCCAAGATACAACACCTCTGGAGCGCTGAGGGTTAAGGGCCTTACTCAAGGGCCCGAGAGTGGCGACTTGGTGATACTAAGAAGCTTAAACCCCTGACCTTAAACCCAGAGCCTTAACCACTGAGCTCCCTTTTCCTTAAGATTTATAGTGTCTAAAAAAACACAAATATCAGTAAAGTTAAGCTGAAATTTTGACCCTAAACCTAAAGACCTTCATTAAATTGTAAAAAACAAAAGAAATTGCTTTGTTCCAATACTTTTAGAGGGAGAATATGATATGAAGAAGAGGGCAGGTAGGGTTAGGGTTAGGGTTAGAAAAAAGTGTTTGCTAGCCTTCACAACAGGTTTGTGACTGCCATGTGGGAGGGAAAAGCTATGGGCTACGGTATTTCAAATCATATTGGGATTTTGTTATGCAGTATTGCATACTGTATATTGTATAGTGAACATGGTTTGTATGAAATACATTGGAATTGCATGTTTAGGAGAAAGACATGAAAGAATGCCAATAAGCACTGTTGCTTGAATAGGGTGAACAATCAAAAAACAGAAAATAAGGGAACAAAGTTAGAAATGCAGGGACACACTTCACAAGGAGAATCGAGCCACTGTAGAGAAAAAGCCAAGATGCTAAACTTTGCTCCGGTTGTCCAGAGAATAGCCGTCTGTACACCAACGATCTATTTATGCAGCACAAAGGCCTCAGGGATGCGTCCTCCCATCAACCTTCGTCCCATACACACAAACACACACAAACACAATGTCACACTACCGCACTTCAGGAAAAAAACACAACACTCTAAACCTCTTTCTACTCTTAACCCATCTGCATAATCACCCTCCCTTTTCGAAATCCTGTTAACACTCTGAGCACATCTGTAATTTTCAACAAGTTTCTTCCAGTCTGCCATTGTTGTTGGCTAAGAGCTCAAATTCCTCCTCCTGCTGTTTGCAGCCAAAAAAAATTTCCTATCTTCTAGTCAGGACAAAGTGCAATTACATTCAATGAAAAGTAAAGGCGGAAAAAGAACATCAGTTCTGCGCTGGTTTGGTAAGCACTGAGATCTTCCTCAGCTCCTTACAATTCACAAACTGAACCACACAAAAAAGCAACAACAAAAAATGAATATATTGATGTTTCAGCTAAGGGCATTTAGCTGTAATAGAGAAACATGATGCAACTTAAGGCAAACATTTAAAGATGTTGAAGAAGCAGTAAAGTAAATGGAGTAGAAAGGGCAATTTAAAACACTTTTGTTACTTTAGCTGCTACATCCCCCCCAAAAAAAACCCTGATAGTACTATTTTAATTGCTTTTTTTTTATGGTAGGCATGCTATGCATTTCGCTATTGCAATTTTACTGGAGGGTACATTACTTCAAGATATGTGTATGTCATGAACTATCCTATAACTGTACTGGCAGAAAAGCTGTAAATGGGCAAACAAAATCTGTTTTCAGGGTATTAAATGTCTAAAACATGCACAGGGTCAACTGGCATAAATGCTTGCAAAAACAATATCGATGTAAGGTTTCAATTGTGGTATCCCAGACAGAGTATTTGCTCTTAAGAACTGTCCTAAGGTGGATTACTGGTGGAACCAAGCACAACAGCACCATTTGGAGAGATAATGGAAAGGCATGGGTGTAGAGTTCGATTGATAGTAGATTCTACCAATATAGATAGTTAGGTAGGAGCGTACTTGCTGATAACCAATTAATCAATTGATAGTTTTTCGAATGGATTCTGGATTAAAAAAATATACAAACATAACCCTCCATGTGAAATAGTACTGAAGTTTATTACAAAAAAAAACAAACAGTACTGAAATATATCAAATGGGCCAAATTAAATATGAATAAATATATTTATATAAAGAATACATTGTTAATATTAAATATAATGTACCGTTCTCCGTGCAGCATGCAGTCTCGCCTGTAAAAACAAACAGCACCTGCAGTTGGTGATTCGCCCCTAGAGGCAGCTCTTGTAATGACAGCAGCTGAAAACCGTAAAAACCATTGGTATGGATTTTCAGCAATCAACTATTGGTGCTAATTAATTGGCAGAACCAATGAATTGATCGACTTCTACTTGGGTGTAATAATAGCATAAAGGTATTATGACTGCTATGTCACTGAATAGCTGAACACACTCAGAGAAAAAAGCCCTAAATGGCCTCTTCTTGCATGACCCTCAGATGCCCACCGCTGACATGACATCAGACAGGGAAGAAAGTAAAGCCATGCCTCACACACACACACACACACACACACACACACACACAATTTTGGATTTCTGGTCTCTTGAGTTTCAGGATCGAACCTGCAAACTTCTGACAATAGTGCCAACTGTTGCACCGCTGGGGACCTTGTTTGTCCTGGTTTTTTGTAAGAATCTGGGACAGGGACATTGCTAGTAGTCTCCAATAATCTAAACTCGCCTGTGCTTTCAAAGGACTGTGAAGAGAGGGGATGTCAAATTAAACCAGTACACATGAGAGTGAATTGAGTCTTGTTACAAGTACTTGGTAAAAGTACAGCATCAGTATCATTACATGTAAAACTTTGCTTATTAAATCAAAATTTGTCTTTTTCAAAGTTTAAACTTTACATATAGCTAGGGAATGACAACTTGCCCCTTACTCTGAGTCTAACTTGAGGGCTGAAGCTGAGTCAGACTTTAACACACACACACACACACACACACACACACACACACACACACACACACATTTTGGGTCTGAGCCTGTGCTGTACCATCTAACAAAGCCAGAGAAAGAAAGAAGAGAGAGAGAGAGAGAGAGAGAGAGAGAGAGAGAGAGAGAGAGAGAGAGAGAGAGAGAGAGAGAGAGAGCAGGATAGATTATGCCTGCAGAAAAAGTGACTTAAAAGGATCTCTTAGGCGGAGGCAGACGGATGAATGACTCAGACAAGGTAGTTGAGAATGTCATCCTGTGCAAGCTTCAGCTACAAACTTCAGCTCTGCATATACGACCAGAAACTCAGAGTCAGCTAACAAGCCATTATGGTGCTCATATCTTCATACAGCTCAGAGAGGTGGATCTAAGCAGCAGGAAAGAGGGTTTGCTGGAAACTTTCCCACAGCTATTGGCAAAGGCTTCACTTCTATTTAATTGAAACAAATGGAATTAGCTTTCTCCCAGCCCTGTTTTTGATTCAAAGCCACACCAAAGGGATAAGGCTGGTCTGCTTTGTTTAAATTTCAAAATGCAGAAACCAGAGTAAATTGGAATGGAAGGTCAAGAAATACAGGATGCTCAGAATTACCATATGTCCTTTCTTGTTCAGAAAGAGTTTGTTCTGGATGTTTTTTTTTTTTTTTTTACAATTCATGAACTGTACAATGTACGTTCATTAATTTATATTTGCTGACCATTTACTACATAGACATTAGTAATGTGCCATTGCTTATGGATGATAGAATCTAGATCTCTACCTTTTTTTTTTCTTTCAAGAAAGTAAATCTAATTCCTTGATTTTCAGTAGGGGTGACCCAGACTAAGGATTTACATATTCGAATCAGATTTGTGAAGTCTTGCCGATAGTGGACTGATGTATTATGTTACTTGCAAGTGTGTGTTGGAGGAGAGGGGGATCATAAAACGTTTTCCTCATAGCATTACATTTCTGGATTGCTCTAGACTGATTTCATTTATTTATATATAAAATAGAAATGTTCAATGCAGGAAATGTATATTCAAGGCACTTCCAGTGTCTATAACTTATCTTTTTAAACAATATGAACTCTGGATAATGGACAGTAAAGCCCAAAGTGTCTTCTTTTCAAAGATATCTAAATTGTGTATGTAGCACACATTTGCCAGAAACTGTTAGCATTTAAATTTAGGTGTGTCCCAAAAGCAGGGGTTCAGTTAAACTAAACTGGTTAAAAGCCACAATTTACAGAACATCACACACAGATATAGAAGAAAATGTTTAAAAACATTTTGGATCAATAAACCTAAAATATAACAAATAACTAAACTACAAATTCCCACATTCCAGAAAGGATTCGCGTTTCACATGTCGGCAAATCACAGTACAGCAACATCGATGCACCAAAAAACAATCGGAAATGAATATACAGAATTAAATGAGAGTGTATTTTGACAGAATCTCCAAGGCAATGTTAAATATTTAAATCACTGCTGCCAAGATACTTCTGTGTCATACGAATTATGGAGAATGAAACTTACATCTGTCAAAGGGAGATTGGATTTATTCAGGCACATTAAAAAATATTTATTAAAAGCTACTTTTTACACATTTTGATTTACAGCATTATCTTAATAGGCTGTATATTAACTTATAGGGAAATAAATTGTAGTTCTATGTGAAATCAGACATTGAGCACCCCCACATAATCGAAATGGCACGATCCTGGTTTCATAACACCTCTGTGTGATTTGACTATGAGATTGCTATTCGATTCCGACTCCTCCAATCGAAGCATTGAATCTTTGACTATTGGGGGAAACCCTTAATTTTCAGTAATCGGTTCAGCCTGGTTCAGGGTCACAGTATATTCAAAACTTTTTTGGGAAACCTCCTGGATTATTTTTGAGAGATGGAAAACCTGAAGGAAACTCACAAGGGCCAACCTGCAGCAGAATTGTAAAACCAGGGGGAAAGGAGCATACACTGCATAGAAGAATGAATCTGGATACAAACAGTCATCTGCAGGAGCTGATATGAATTGACAATGAGCAATGGCTTGATACATCTTGATCCATGAAGCCTTTTCATTCTGCACAAGGGTTCACTAATTCAAACTCATAGTATCCTTATTAAAAAGAACTGTTATTTCACTAGTCCCAATAAATTTGATAAAATATTTGAAATTAAGGACTTATTTTTCTGGTAGGATTAAAGGTTATCTTCGCAGCACGCTGCCTGACCACTCTAACGAGCTAAATGATTCCACGTCAGCCTGTAAGCACTGATTAGCCGAGGGCTGTATACGACCAAAGATGAAAGGGCTGAAAATGAACATATTATGACAGACACCTCTTGGAGTAATATAATGTCAGTAGAAGCTTAAATTCTCTTGACCAGTTGATTAAATGAATATTCTTCAAAGTGTTAAAAACAGCCTTCTTTCAGACTTCAGACAGAGAAAAACAGTAGGAGAGGTTTTATATGATCAATTTATAAACCCTTATTCAGATCAGGTAGTGGAAGGTCAAAAGCAATCTACCCATTCCCACCTAGCGCTGCCATTAAATTTGGCAATTATACTCCTCTGAACGTTAGGAATGAGAAATAAGCTGGGTCAAAGCGCATTTAAAACGAAGTTTGCGCCTCTCATGGAGTGTGTTCGGATTTCCGATGTGTGTCCGCTGAGATAAGAGGCCAAGAGAGGGTTTAATCTCTGTTTCTGTGAAGTGCTAGAGTGGGTACGATGGTGTGCAGTGGCTGATAGTGCCAAGTGCTCTAAAGGAGGTCCCAAAAATTTGGAGAAATTCTAATATTCAGCACTCAATGCCAAAAATTGGTGCTTTTTGCGAACAAAACCTACATTTTTGTCCCCGATTAAATAGTGACCCTTTTCGAACATATGACACAACATGCAATTTTGGCTATACTCCTAACAGCCTACCAGTTACGTTAATGATAGCTTTGCTTAATCTCTAGGGTGTATTACTGCAATTACATTTATTGTGGAGGTGTGGCGTAGGAGATTCCTTCCAGTGATTTTATTAATCCCAGAACAGCTGTTGAATATGCATACGGGAATCCAGCATGCCAGAGGAGCTCTTCTCCTTCAGATAAATCGCTGAGTGCATGGTTTCAGGAGCTGATGAGCAGAATACAAATGACATATAAAAAAAAAAACACTGAACTTTTGAACTTGGATTTGAAATTGATAATAGGAAAAAAAGGAAAAAGTTTCTTAGGTCAGAGATCTTTAGAAAATAGGAAGCCATGCTGCGATTTTGCACAAGCATTAATTTTGCATTGTGTACTTTGTGCACCTACTTAAAAACCATGAAAAGTCCACAATTTCATTTAGAGTAGCCAGTGTACCTTCTAGCTTGGTCCCTGGTGGTCTAGTGGTTAGAATGCAGCGCAATTACTTAGTGCCGGCCCGGGTTTGATCCCCGGTCACGGAACCAACCCCAGCCACTCTTAGTGCCGGTCCCAAGCCCGGATAAATGGGGAGGGTTGCGTTAGGTAGGGGATCCAGCGTAAAAACATGTGCCAAATCAAACATGCGGATGATCTGCTGTGGCGACCCCTAATGGGAGACGCTGAAAGAAAGTTTAGTGTACCTTCTAGCTTACTGTTAGAAGGTGAAAAAAAAAAACAGAAGAGCCTGGACCAGGGACATCTGATCTGTGAGGAGAGGATGTTATCCTTTGTACAACCATATACTGTAGTGAAACTATACAGCAAATTCTTTAATAATTGATTTTTAAACTGGTAAACATCTGAAGAACCCTCGAGAAACGTTTTTTTTGGTTTAAGCTTAGGGAGAAGTTGGGTTTAATGGACTGTAAGGGCAATTTGAAAATATAAGAAAAGTCCTAACAATGAGTGAACTTGGTGGCCTGATTCTCCCCAGACACTTCACAGATAAATTCCTCAAAGCTTTTTTTCATTTTGTGTCAAAATGTAATGATGAGATTCTTATTACGATCTCTTACCTAAAAGAATCTTGCAGTAAGGTTCCTAACTCCAGAAACTAGCACCATTTCCCTTAGGATTGTAAAACTTTGGTTAATTAACATTGCTTCCTTTCCTTGAGGAAAAACGTTTGAAGGAAAATAGTAAAGGATTTGGGGCTCAGTCAGGAGCATTTGACTTGGAAAGGAGAAGAGAGTAGGGATTAAGTCACACAAGCTCAAGAAGACTGTCAGCTCAAGGCCCAATGTACAGATAAGGAAGAGCAGCATTCATTATAGCTGATAGAAAGCGGCTCTAGTGCCAAGAAACGGTAGTATGTGCAGTAGGGTCCTGCAAACAGAGCAGATAATCAGAGATGGAACTGCAGGAAGAAAAACAAACCCTCACAAATACACACCCAGACAGAAATGTCATGGTTTGATTTAGTGCTGTGCTGGTATGGTGCAGGGCTACAGGAGGCAGTGTGTGTTCTTTCAGTGGTAAGATTTACAGAATACCAAAATCACCATGAAATGGATAGAGAATGTTTCAGGGAAAAAAAGATTGTTTACTGTGTGGCTTGGTGGTTGGATAAATCACTTCTGCAGTCCCTTAAGATTTAGTTTTCTATGTCAAAATTGTGCCTTTTTCTCCCTGTGAATGATGTGAATTTGATGGGGAAACATATTCCTAGAGCACAGCACATCATCCAGTGCCAGTGAAAGTCTTGAATCATACAATAACTATGCTTGTCTTGTATCTCTCTCTTTTTTTGATTTTTTGTTTCATCTTGACAGTTTCCAACTGGCTCAGTCTCTGTATGACTCTCATCTGTTACTCTCTCTTCACGTTTCAAAAAAACTCAGACTATGACAGATTTTGCATTTCTCTGAGACAAATGTTTGATCAGAAGTAAACTACCGAGAATCCGACAATATTAAAGAAGACTAATGAAGCACAAAGGTGGTAATATTTAGAAAACTTAACAAGAAACAAAGACAGGACCAATATAATGTATGTACTGGAAATTCAGGAGGAAGGTTAATTAGCTGCTATAGAAAACCAAAAGAGAGTATAATAATAATAGAGTACAAACTCCAATGTCTGTTTGAAGCTAAAACATTAAAATGGTTCAATGTGTATTGAAGAACTTTTCCAGCTTTTTGCTTGAGGTAAGCCCCGAAACGCTGAAAATAAGAGGCACACACACTGGGGCATGAAACCTCCTAGAGTATTACTGTACCACACAGATTCACCAAGTCTAATTAGTAAATTTAGAACAGATAGAGTGAGTTTGGATTTACTGCCATGACTGTTTTTCTTAAAAATATAGTTTGTGCCAATAAAAGCTCCACACGGTGTATAGTAGCTCAAAACCAGGCAATCAATCAAGATATGTTTGAAACCCAAAGTTGCCTTATTTAGTGTAGTGTTCAGTGCCCCGAATTAGAGGTATGCAAGGAATTGTGTTTGAATCCCACACAAAATACCAACTATCTAACCTGCTCCCACAGACTCTCTTATACACTTCCAACCTTTTACAAAGTCTCTTGACCAATCCCTCCCACTCCCACAGACACTCTTGACCAATCAAATTCTCTTGATCAGTCCCGTCTATTTCTGCAGATTCTCTTCTGAAAGCCTTCTCACTTCCACAGTCTCTTTTGACCCATACCACCCACTCCCACAGACTTTCATGACCAATCTTCCTTCCAGATTCTCTTTATCAGTCACATTCTTCCGGTAGAATCCCTTAATTAATCTTGCACAATCCTTAAACTTCCTTCGACCAATTCCATTAACTCCTTTTGACCTTTTTTGTCCAAACCCACTGACTCCCAGCCTATTGCTACAGACTTACTTGACCAACTCACTCTAGAGGTTCCCACTTGATCAATCCTATAAACCCACTTCATCTGGACTTCAAATAGCAGCACTTGATCAATAGAATCATTGATATAATTTAATTGTATTGAATAATATGAATAATAAATCATTTCATTTTGGAAATAAAAGCCTTTCTACTGCATAATACTAATGAAGGTTAATCACAGAACTCTTTCTTGACCAAATGATTGCTTAACAAGGAAAATGTATCCTGTGAATATCAAGATTTAACTACAGTACAGTGCAGCCGTTTCCAAGCATGTAACACATATCTACACCCAAACATCTGTTCCTAACCACCCTTCCTCATTTCATATTTCCCATTGTGCAGAATTTGTTGGCAGGCAAGCACAATATGAGTCAGACAGAACAAAGCTAATATAGAAGACTCAATTATATCACAATTATACAATTACATACAATTACCGCCATTATGAAACCTAATTAAATCCAAAGGGGCTCTGCTCTCAGCTCACACAGTTCAATAAACCAATACGCACAATTAATTACCAGACTCCACATTTTCTTGAGATGCAATAATTCAATTGATCAGGCTGGTGGCACAGCAGATGTCTACATACAGTAAGGCAAAATAAACAGCCTGTGATCAAACAAAAAGTTGCCTCACAGCAAGTATCCTGGTATCCTGTGTGTATGTGCGTTAATGCAGTAATAGAACAGAACAGAAACAGAAAAAAACAGAAACCTAAATCAGTTGACTTGCATACTGGCATCCATTTAAGTGTTGAAAAGATCCCTCTAAACAGAACTGTTTTAATAAACTGACTGTCTGCCCGCAAGCTTTCAATGATGACTTCAGCCCTGGTGGAAAAGGTGGATCTCGGATATATCACTTTTACATTTTCAAGCTTATGTCTTAGGCCATGTTCGCAGTGTGGACTGTGAAAAATGGAGGCTTTTGAAAACTGTGACGCAATTTTTGTCATTTGACGGTGCTTTTCCTCAACATTGCCGCAAAGCGTTAAAGAGCCAGAAAGTAAATACAGGTGGAAATGACGCAGATCGAAACGTCTTACGTTTTTTTTTTTAGACAAAAACAACACTTTCCGATTGATCCGGATTAGTGTAGAAAAACTAAATTTTTTTCTTGCCGATGGCGTTTTTGCTTGGCCTTGGCCAACTCGTAGCCAAGCATGGTCTTGGCTGAGGGCCTGGGCCCACCCATCAAGACCAGCTGATATGCTTCATTTATTGTTAGGCATACTGATATTACATTTTTATCCAAGGCTCATTAGAAAATCAGTGCATGTTTGTGTGTTCCCTCATAATGGGGCATGCTGATATAGGAAAAAGGATAATGTTCCAGGGTTATGTGATTTGTGATTAGGCCCAGTGCCAACATAGAGCTACTGTATATTATTTGACAGTTAAGGCACTATTTAATGTTTTTCTCATTTTATTCCACAGCCAATGATTAGATTTATTTATTTATTTATTTATGAATATATGATTGTTTTTTAGAGCAGTGCTTAAGTGCCACGTAAACAAATGTAATAATCATAGATAATGAGATTCGTAGCAGTTCGAGAATAAAGTCCTAACATTTTGAGAAAAAAGTCAATTCCGCCAATGTTCAGCTCCTTTAGGGTCGATTTCTTTAATAATCGTCCTCATTGTCTTTTGAGAAACATCTGCTCTTCGAATAGCAAGCGGATGTAACCATCGAAATCTTTGGAGTCGACCAGTGGTCACTATTTCAGACTGCCCAAAAGAGGCAATTTCCTTAATATCTGTCTGATTTTTTCTTCTGAATGTATTGAGTTTTCTACATAACCCCTGTAGTGTTTGTTTACTAGTTATAGCTCTGCGCTGATGCGCCAAAAGACAAAGAATTCTCGCGATTTCGTGATTTTTCTCAAAACATTACCACCATTCCAGATTGCTACAACATTATTCTCAAAATACTGTATTTTTGCCTTTTTAATATTTTGATATTTAGATATATTTTTTCTAGGATAATTTTTTTATCCAATCATAGTAATATTAAAATGTTCATTTAAACATTGAGTTCCACAAAACATAATGTCTTGTGTCTTACATTATAACAGCTATAAGCATTGTTCCCTCATGAGCCTCACTTCTTTCTGGAGGTTGATAAACTAAAAAAAAAACAAAAAAAAAAAACGCTACTTGTCCGTTAACGGAAAACTGCAAGGCAGTCTTTCCTTTGTTACCACTTATTTTCACAGTCCTCATTCAGGCAAAAAATGATTTGAACCCAAAAGAAGGAACTATAAATATGTTAATAATCTTATGCTAATCCTTTCTTTTTTACTGTATCCATACTGTTTAGATTAACGGACTGTGTGTGTGTGTGTGTGTGTGTGTGTGTGTGTGTGTGTGTCTGTGTGTGTGTGTGTGTGTGTGTATTCCCGAATCCTTCAGCCAGGTGAGACGGTTGTCATGGTAACAGGGCAGCTACACATGAAAAAGTAGAGAAATAATGCTACATAATTCCCAATAGTTATCACATAAAAAAAGGTTTTCAAGGAGCACATAAAGCAAAATGTGTACCAAAACAACATTTTCGGCTGTAACTGAACAATGCAGCAAGTCAGAAAGTCAGCTTTTCTGACCCGCAACCCTGCCAGGCTACAGTTAACAAATCTGAGCTGATATTTGCTACTCAAATGTGTTTGTGTGCCTCAGGCTGTCCTTGCAAAATGTGTCCAACTCTCACACTCTGTAATTCTCTTGCCGGTTATGTGTTTGTTCTCTCGTCTTTTGACTGACTGTTGCACTTGTGTAATGTGACAGCCGTGCAGTTAAATGCTGAGTGCTTAGATTTTTCCGGAAGAGCGGAAGAAGAGAAAAAATGCGGAAGCCGAAAAAGGGTTTGAGTTAGTGGTGAGAGAGGGAGAGGGGGAGAGTGGGAGAGAGAGAGAGAGAGAGAGAAAGAGAGAGAGAGAGAGAGAGAGAGAGAGAGAGACAGGACTAGAAAGAAAATTAGACAGATGCTCCCCTGGAAAGAAAATGTGAGGGGATGAAGGCATAGAAAAGGAAGTGGATCAGAAACAAGCAGAGGAACAGCAGGTAGGATGCTGACCAGTTAAGACCAAAAAAAAAGATATCAGCCAAGACAAATATTTATTTTTTATTATAATATGTGTATACACACACACACACACACACACACACACACACACACACACACACACACACACACACACACACACAAATACAAATAAATTACATAAAAATTTTAAACAACTATTTTATTTTATTTTATTTAATTCACAATTTTTGTTGAGTTTACAGTACGGTACATGTACAATTCCCCATCAAAAAGAGAGAGTCAAATCCTCGCCATGGAACGTAACCGTATCGAGGTTGCACTGTATATATAGCTTTGGTCTTCATGGTTGCTCTGGCTTTGCCATTTTAGGATTTGCTGAACTTTGTCTACTGTGTTTCCCTGGAAATTGTCTTATTAGAATTCCTGGCCTTGGTCTTGGTCAGTTATTTTCCTAATCATCTTTAGATCTAATGGATCTTTCAGATTTTTCTGTACTGTAATTTTTTGGATTTTAAATGTTTTATTGTTTGTCATATGTGCAGGAAACAGTCTGTTACAATGAAAATCCTTCTCCAGCCTATAACCTAAATAAAGGACATAAAGAAAACAAATGCAAGCAACAGTTTGGGCACTGACCTTGGTCCTGAATTATCCTTAACTTACAGTGAGGAAAATAAGTATTTGAACACCCTGCTATTTTGCAAGTTCTCCCACTTAGAAATCATAGAGGGGTCTGAAATTGTCATCGTAGGTGCATGTCCACTGTGTGAGACATAATCTAAAAAAAAAAATCCAGAAATCACAATGTATGATTTTTTTACTATTTATTTGTATGATACAGCTGCAAATAAGTATTTGAACACCTGAGAAGTCAATGTTAATATTTAGTACAGTAGCCTTTGTTTGCAATTACAGAGGTCAAACGTTTCCTGTAGTTTTTCACCAGGTTTGCACACACTGCAGGAGGGATTTTGGCCCACTCCTCCACACAGATCTTCTCTAGATCAGTCAGGTTTCTGGCCTGTCGCTGAGAAACACGGAGTTTGAGCTCCCTCCAAAGATTCTCTATTGGGTTTAGGTCTGGAGACTGGCTAGGCCACCCCAGAACCTTGATATGCTTCTTACAGAGCCACTCCTTGGTTATCCTGGCTGTGTGCTTCGGGTCATTGTCATGTTGGAAGACCCAGCCTCGACCCATCTTCAATGCTCTAACTGAGGGAAGGAGTTTGTTCCCCAAAATCTCGCAATACATGGCCCCGGTCATCCTCTCCTTAATACAGTGCAGTCACCCTGTCCCATGTGCAGAAAAACACCCCCAAAGCATGATGCTACCACCCCCATGCTTCACAGTAGGGATGGTGTTCTTGGGATGGTACGCATCATTCTTCTTCCTCCAAACACGTTTAGTGGAATTATGACCCAAAAGTTCTATTTTAGTCTCATCTGACCACATGACTTTCTCCCATGACTCCTCTGGATCATCCAAATGGTCATTGGCAAACTTAAGACATGCCTGGAAATGTGCTGGTTTAAGCAGGGGAACCTTCCGTGCCATGCATGATTTCAAACCATGACGTCTTAGTGTATTACCAACAGTAACCTTGGAAACGGTGGTCCCAGCTCTTTTCAGGTCATTGACCAGCTTCTCCTGTGTAGTTCTGGGCTGATTTCTCACCTTCCTTAGTATCATTGAGACCCCACGGGGTGAGATCTTGCATGGAGCCCCACTCTGAGGGAGATTGACAGTCATGTTTAGCTTCTTCCATTTTCTAATGATTGCTCCAACAGTGGACCTTTTTTCACCAAGCTGCTTGGCAATTTCCCCGTAGCCCTTTTCAGCCTTGTGGAGGTGTACATTTTTGTCTCTAGTGTCTTTGGACAGCTCTTTGGTCTTGGCCATGTTAGTAGTTGGATTCTTACTGATTGTATGGGGTGGACAGGAGTCTTTATGCAGCTAACGACCTCAAACAGGTGCATCTAATTAAGGATAATAAATGTAGTGGAGGTGGACATTTTAAAGGCAGACTAACAGGTCTTTGAGGGTCAGAATTCTAGCCGATAGACAGGTGTTCAAATACTTATTTGCAGCTGTATCATACAAATAAATAGTTTAAAAATCATATATTGTGATTTCTGGATTTTTTTTTTCTGGACCCCTCCATGATTTCTAAGTGGGAGAACTTGCAAAATAGCAGTGTGTTCAAATACTTATTTTCCTCACTGTATAAGACTGTGATTTCATTGTACATATTATCAGATATTTCATATTATTATATTTTAGTGCGATTATCTTTTGTTTATTATTTTGTTACTCTTACATTTTCTTTCTTATTGCTGCTGGTCTCTAAGAGCTACCAAACAAATTTCTTAACATCACTACAATGACAAAGTCTCTACGTGTTCTTACTTCTTACAACTTAAATCTGGATATTTTCGACCAGCTTCTCATTACATGATTGTCACACCCTCAGAAATGTTCTTCTTTTTTACAGTAAAAGTTTTAGGAATTATTGCCGTTCCTGAAGACGCCAAAACCGTACATGAGGCAGAATGGTAGTGGAATTACTTAAGTTTCTATTATTTTTTATTTTTTTTAATTGGTTGTCATGTTTAGTAGATCTTTTTTTTTCTTCACTTTTTGGCTTGTTTCACAAAACCCTGGTGCTTTAGACAACATGATGACAACAGCATACAGTGAAAAGATAAAATTAAGTGAAGTCTTCCTGTTGCTATGTGTTGTCCTCATGAACCTCACTTGCCCCCACTAACAGCTTTTCATTATTGGTTGCCAGATGAGACAGACTGATAGAAAGCCAGTGCTATTGGTTGGGGTCAAGACTCCAATCAAAGGAGCCCAGAAACAAAGTAAAGAACAATTCAACAAGCACCTACAGAACTCCTACTTTTCCCTTACATCATTCATCTCATGGTTTTCTAACTGTATATTTAAATATGTTTTGAAATATCACAACTTCACAGCCTATAGTGTAAAATATATAGTGTAAATGCAGTTTTCTTTGCTGTATACTTTAAGTAAAAATTGTTGTTTGTTTAAGTAATGTTTATTTGTTTGTTGTTACTAGCAGCTTCTGTAGGCGTCATGTAGCCCCATGAACATCACCTTGAAATAAAATTGGTAACTTTATTTTTAAGAATCCTTCTTCTTGATAATAACTTTTATAGTATAATGTAAGTAGCAGGTTTTGACAGCCGATTAGAGATAATTTCTCTCATCTTCTCTGCAGGCCCTTAATGTATTCCTTTTCTTTATCTTTTTTTTTTATTTTTTATTGAGAACTAACAGATCCAGAATGGCTCCCACTGGGCTCTGGCATATTGAGAATAAAAGAGACTTTCATTCCGATTTGATGAAATTCCCAGTCATTCAGGGATCTGCTCAGTTTCTGCCTATAAGCCTATAATCAGCACTAATCACTGCACACTCATTCCTTTATATAATCATCTTCTGTTTTTATAGTTGCATCCTGTGCTCCTTGTTTCACTAATTTTATGCTTTGCTCGTGTTGTCGCTTTATAGCATACTTTACTTATCTCTTTCATGCTCTCAAAAAGTGACTTTTTGTCCTCCACATTGCCATTGAAATCTAAATTCTGTTTATTTTCTATAAGCAGTTTGGACGTGCAAAGCAAATCACAGGTTTACATCACAATGTCATTGTTTCTGTACTCATAATAACTTCAACATCGTCCTAAATAAGTAAAATACTAACTTTTATTTTTTAAGTTAGTATTTTATTTATGTAGTATTTTTAGCTACTACATGAGCTTCCAGTGTCAGATTTGTTTACTTTCTCTGTACAAAGAATCCCAGCGAATGTCTATGGCACTGTATCAACACCATCCCAGGTATCATAGGGCTAAACGTTTCTATAAGCAGATTTTATTTGTCAAAACTATAATAAATAGAGACTATAACAAATAAAGGACACTAATTTTTTTTAAATCTTTTAAAAATCTTTTTAACATCATGTTTACAGCAGCATTGTATTATACACTACTACATTTCCCTTTAATTCTTTCTTCTAGATTTTTTTTAAGCGGCTGCGTTTGTATTTACAATTTCTATAAGGCAATATTACCGATTGCTAGCCCAAAGCTAAAATGTTAAACAGTTGAACTTAACAGTCAAAGAAAGATGCGGTGGCTTTTTTGTCTAGAAATAATGTCAACTAGCATTGTGATTTTCAATTTCTGTTAGCAATGTTAGCAAAGACACAAAGTTAGCGATAACCTTATTTCACACATGACATATTTCTCAGACTTATATAGTCTATGACAGGAAGGCAATAAATGCAGTATATATACAGACTATAAAGAGGCTTTGGTTGTCCCTGGAGTGATCCAGCATCAATCACAGGGTTGACACTTGTTCACTCTTCTGTATGACAGCTCTACATTGTAGAGGGAAAATCACAAGCTTTGCATATCTGCTTGACTTTTATTTGGGTAGCAGAATTTCTTTTACACAATCTGGGAATTAAAGTTTACGGACTTGATTATTTATAGTATAGTGCTTAGATACAGTCATGAAATTTATATTAAATGAAAATGCATTCATACCCTATTACATTGCATATGGTTTCAAATTAAAACCTTTTGACATTAAAGTCTGTCGTAGCACATAGAAATCTGGTACAGTAATAGATTCCCAGTGACAGAGCATGTTTGCTTCAACTGCAATAACAAGTGTAAATTTAAATGTATTTGTATAAATAAAATACACCCCACAATGCAATACAGAAATGGTAATACACTTTGCCTAGTCATGCCTACTTTAATGGATACTATAATGTCCATTTACTTACTTCACAGTCCATTTGGAATTTTCTGTCAATTGGATTTTTGGAATCCTCCCAAACCAGCATTATCCAAATTGTCACAAATTTTGGATTTGTTGTATCATGAGATATACACATATTATCAGATTTTTGCCATAATATGTGGTTCACCCATATTATGCAAACATATGTGTGTGCAAAGTTGCAAAAAAGCCAGTAAGGCCATTTCTCAGCATAACATTTAACACTGAACAGATGGACTTGGGGATAAACTTCTGGGATATATTGTATATTTATCGGTTTATTTCTGTAAAGTTGCTTTAGAACGATTTAGAACATTGTTTAAAGAACTATGAAAATAAACATTAATTAAATTTTCACATTAAATTTGCTATATTACCTTGGGAACAAGGTGGGAGGAGGTAGCATGGGAGGTGGTAGGTAAGTGGTTAAGGTATGACCGCTATTGTTATCCATGTTTGGATATTGATATTAATTTGGCATTCATATTGATGCTTAGGTAGCCAGACAAGCTAATGTTTTACAGTCATGGTCATTCCAATCCCAACAACACAAACACACACACACACACACACACACACACACACACACACACACACACACACACACACACACACACGATTTCAAGCATTTCTCTTATAAAAACAAACGGACAATAAAATGTATAACATTATATAAAACTGTAAAGGGAGATATATTGTAACTTACAGATGTATCATTGGCTCAGAGTTAAGGTATTTAACTATGGATTGGAAGGTCACAATTTCAAATATCAACACCACCAAGCTGCCACTCCTGGGCCATTGAGCAAGGCCCTTAATCCTCAACTGCTCTGTTGTAAAACCACTATGGATAAATGTAAACAAGTGCTGATGGTCTTCCTTTATCACCAAGCTGAAGGGTCAACAAGTACTTGGTTCGCTTAATAAGTCAAAACACAACATTACATTACGCCATGTATTTTTTAGAAACTGATTAATAAAGCAAAAGCGACAGAAATGTTGCCGGAGCCATCAGCGTCTCTGTGAAACCCAGCGCACTGTATTCCCTGTCATCAGCTTCCCACCTCCTGTGAAAGAGTGTGAACAAGGAAAGGATGAATATAGATAAAGTGCAAAGAGTTTTGTTCTAGAACAACTTGTGATAGATTTATTAGACAGTACCGTCTCTCTCTCTCGATTCATTCACATGCATCTCTTTTTTTGGACATTTGAAGATGTCTCTTTCTCTCTTTTATAACAATATAAAATACTACAGTATGTAATATATTACAATGAATACTACAAAATAATAACTTTCTTATGCTGACAAAAAGCAGAATAAACCATTTTTGCTTTTCTTACTGTATGTTCAGACAATAATCTGTTGAACAGGGAAAGACTGAGAACTTTAAGCTGAAAAATATATTAAATGCGATCTAATTGTTTTGACTTACAATCTCATTACTTTAAAGAATTCAAACTAATATCCTGTGTCAAAATAGGACCTAATAATGATTTATTAAGTCACATTAACCTCACAGTGTCTCGAAGCAGCCAAGTAAAAATAATTCAGTATTTTATTAATCATTGTATAAAGAAGTTTTGTCAAATTTAAAGCACATTATTAAGTCAAAACAATGACAGGTCTTCATTTTGTGTTTTTTTGTGGGGTTTTTTATTTCAAGTCAAATTATTTTGATCATAGATGTTTGAGCTTTTACATATAAAATGCAAGAATATTTGTACTCGGGTGAAGCTTTGGCATCAAACTAATCACTTTTAAAGCTGATTAATATTTGAGATTTTGAGTGTTTTGGGGGGCATTTGGGGGATTTTTTTTACATTTTGTGAAATCTCAAACAAATTATTATTTTTTGCATGTGGCTCATTTTGAAGCTGCAGTTGGTATAAATAAAGTGGGATTCGAACAATTCTTGACATGTGAACTTTACTGAACTTTACTGAAGATTGAAGCTTTTCCAACATGAAAGCTGCTAGTTGCACTTCGTCTTTCTTCTTCATTTTATATATATGAGATGGCTGAAAGGGAGGCAAGATTATTATAAGAATCATTATCAAAAGCAAAAGTGTCAGTAAATGGGGTTAGATATGTATGTATAATTAAGCTTAGCAGTCTGGGAGAAATGGAATATTCACAATATTCACGAGTGAAGAAGAAAAATAAATCAATCGTAATGGGCTTTTTCTTTTTCTTTTTTAACGAAAGCTGTCTTGTTATGTCGTCTTTTTTTATTATTATTATTATTAAGGAAAACAAAATTCTGTATGTGTAAATCCACATACATTATTATCCTCCAATAACAAAAAAAACCCAAGTTTTTTATTCCTTGATACCTTAAAGTTTTTTTCTTTTATTTTATTTCTGACAAACTTAATTAGTGACATTTTGGACTATGATGTTTGCGGATGATATTCTGATTTTATAGTAAGAGTAAGGAGCAGGTTGAGAAGAGCCTGGAGAGGTGGAGATACGTGCTGGAGAGAAGAGGGAATTGAGGTTAGTAGGAGTAAGACAGAGTACATGTGTGTGAATGAGAGGGAGGGCAGTGGAGTGGTGCAGTTACAGGGAGAAGAGGTGATGAAGGTGGAGGAGTTCAGGTACCTGAAGGTCAACAGTGCAGAGTAATGGAGAGTGTGGTAGAGAAGTGAAGAAAAGAGTGCAGGCAGGGTGGAGTGGGTGGAGAAGAGTGATAGCAGGAGTGATTTGTGATAGAAGAGTATCTGCAAGAATGAAAGGGAAAGTTTATAGGACTGTGGTGAGACCTGCGATGTTGAATGGATTAGAGACAGTGGCATTGAGTAAAAGACAGGAGGTGGAGCTGGAGGTAGCAGAGCTGAAGATGTTGAGGTTTTCGTTGGGAGTGACGAAGATGGACACGATTAGAAATGAGTTTATTAGAGGGACAGTGCATGTAGGACGTTTTGGAGACAAGGTGAGGGAGGCGAGATTGAGATGGTTTGGACATGTGCAGAGGAGGGACATGGGATATATCAGTAGGAGAATGCTGAGGATGGAGCCACCAGGAAGGAGGAAAAGAGGAAGAACAAGGAGGAGGTTTATGGATGTGGTGAGGGAAGACATGCAGGTAGTTGGTTTGAAAGAGGCAGATGTAGCGGACAGGGGGGTATGGAGACGGATGATCCGCTGTGGCGACCCCTACTGGGAGAAGACGAAAGGAGAAGAAGACTTGGTGACATTTTGATTTATAATCATATTTAACATTACAGGACATCCATAAGGCAAGTTAGTTCCTGTCCTCACTTACTAATAATGATTGAGAACAACAGCTTTTTTTTTGAGGATCTCATTTATTTATTTGTCCAGGCTGTGATATACAACATTGGTGTATCCGAAAAATTATGTGAAGCATGTGAAGTGCAATATTGCCAAACATATCGGTTATTTTATTTAACCTCGCATGACTATATCCTTCCTTTACAATGGCTTCAATGATTAGACTCTAATTAGAGCCTCCCACACTCGCTTCAGGCATCAGGAGCTTTAATTAACAGAGGGGTGTTCACAGTGCGGCACATCACTTTCCCAACCCACCTGCCGAAGGGACCGAGGGATTGAGAAGTGAGAGGTAGAATGAGAACAGAGAGAAAAGCAGAGAAAGTGAGACAGATGGAGAAGAGCAGGTCGAGGAACAGAAGAATGAAAGGTGGGATGCGTTTTATGTACCACAGCTGTCTGTAAAGCTTTGTGCTGATAAAAAGAATAAACCCTTCAACTGAGTTTCTTGTGGAACATGTGTGATGTCAGAGGACAGTCAAACCCACAGGCAGAGAAAAAAAATACGTAAACGTATATACTGTAATACGGCTGCAGGTCGAAAGAAGACGGCTAATTTGATTACACAGTGCCACGATTATAAAAGCAGCATTTTGCAGTTGTGTGCAAATCACGACATTACAAAGCAACAGAAACACGTGGCGCCAGTAAATTTCTCCGACCACTTAATAATATATTAGTAGAATCACTGCAATTCTGCAAATGCTGTGGTGGAATATTTCTCATTCTTTTAATCACATGTTTCTGTGGAAAACATCTGAGATCAGATCAAACCTGTCGCAGTGAGAAACAAAAAACTCTATTACCTGCACAGCTGCATTTTCCATGGAGGAACAGAGCGAGCAATTGAGAGAGAGAGAGAGAGAGAGAGAGAGAGAGAGAGAGAGAGAGAGAGAGAGAGAGAGAGAGAGAGAGAGAGAGAGAGAGAGAGAGAGAGAGAGAGAGAGAGAGAGAGAGAGAGAGAGAGAGAAGATATACAGAGAAAATCTTTGGTTTTATTTCTCTGACAAGACTAGAATTGATAGTAGAGAAAATAAAATGGAGAAGGGAGAAAAAGGGAGAGCGAGAGGAGGGGGAAGAGGGAGGAAAAAAGAGTGAACAGGAACACTTGCACTTTCTGAAGGTCAGACACAGACTCTGTGGTGATCAGCATTCCTCTCTCACGCTCGCGTTCTATTCCATTTCAAACACACACCCCCACACACACTTCCTCTTCACAGTACACTCATGGAGGACAGAACTACAAATACGACAGATGATGTGATAAATATGTAGGAATGGCCATGAGCACTCAAGGGACAGCAGCAATCATTCATGACAACAAATTCAATAAATATTAGTTTAACTTATTTTTGTTGTTGTTTTATTTAATCTTATTTGCATGAATTTTTATCTGTCATTTTCCAAAAAAATGCACTCTCATTGCATGCAAAGACTTTGTCCAAAAGAGCTCTGCTCTAAGTGGTTACAGTGGCACCAAAAACAAATGTGTTCTCAAAAGGTCTGCATTCTGACTAATTTTAGAATATAGTCCAAAAGATCTGTGTTCTGATTGGTTAGTGGCAGTGACCAGAAGAACTGGACACTGCATGTAGTATTATTTTTCTAAAGAACTACATGGTGATTGGTTTACAGTGTTACTGCTTATAAGGACTGAATTATGATCGGGTTCAGTGTTATTTCTTCCTGTAAATGCGTTTTGATTGGTTTACAATGTAAATGTTTAGAAGAACTATGTGCTGATTGGGTTACAGTGTTACTGTCTAGA
Source organism: Silurus aristotelis (assembly GCF_946808225.1). Classification (NCBI taxonomy): domain Eukaryota; kingdom Metazoa; phylum Chordata; class Actinopteri; order Siluriformes; family Siluridae; genus Silurus; species Silurus aristotelis. The sequence continues at coordinate 9,844,545 of NC_139600.1, read as the reverse complement.
AGAACAACATTCTGATTGGGTTACAGTTTTACTGTCTAGAATAACTACATGCTGATTGGCTTACAGTGTTGCTGTGTAGAAGAACTGATTCAACAAATCTAATCAACTGTTCTGATTGGGTTACAGTGTTACTGTCTAGAAGGACTATGTGCTGATTGGGTTGCAGTGTTACTGTATAGAAGGACTACGTGCTGATTGGGTTACAGTGCCACTGCTTAAAAGAAGTACATGGTGATTGGTCTAAAGTGCCACTGTAAACAAAAAATGTGCTGATTGGGTTACAGTGTTACTGTCTAGAAGGACTACGTGCTGATTGGGTTACAGTGTTACTGTATAGAAGGACTATGTGCTGATTGGTTTACAGTGTTACTGTCTAGAAGGACTACATGGTGATTGGTTTAAAGTGCCACTGTAAACAAAAAAAATATTCTAATTGGTTTACCAGGCTACTGTCCAAAAGAGCTCCATGGTGATTGGTCTAAAGTGCCACTCTATAAAATAAAATGCATTCTGATTGGGTTACAGTGTCACTATACAAAAAACTGCTTCTGATTATGCCACTAAATAAAAGAACTACATGGTGATTGGGTTCCAGTGCTACTGCATTAAAGAACTACATACTGATTGGGTTACAGTCCTACTGCCAAAAAGACTGCACTCTGATTTGATTATTGTGCTGTTGTTCAGAATAAACGCACCCTAATTGGGTTCCAAGATTCCGTCTAAAAGAACTGCTTTCTAAATGGTTACAGTTGTGTTGCCTAAAGCAAATCTGTTCTCGTGGGTTAGTTTTGTCATTTTTTAAAAGAACCACATTGGCTGGTTACAGTAATCTACAGAATGTGCACAGATCTCGACCCATCACTTTAAAATCTGCAGAACAGGAATGTGGAAACAAAATGGAGTGAATTTCCTGGTCACATTTTAACACATGTTGAGCAAATGAATATATGCCAGGCAGATTAAAAATAACTAATAAATGCAATCCAGGCAGTGCAAACGAAAAAAAAACATATGACACAAATTGAGTAATGACCCAGTGCTGGCCCACACCTAACACTTCATCTGGCACACATGCTGCTGAGAAATGATAGCGATTAACACATCTAAAAATCCAGCTCCCAGAACACACCCACAGCTCCACCTTGATAATAGTTTATGCAAATGAGGTGCAAATTGAAATGAAACCCACAAGCATTTGTTTTAGCCAGATTTTAAAAAGATACCTGTCCTTGCATGCCTAAACCAGCCTGTATTTAGCCCAGATATTACCAAATGTTAAATTACTGATTGTTACCGAGCACTGATTCTGGAGATTTCTTTTGAAATTTGGATAATAAATATACTATATTGCCAAAAGTTTTTGCGGAAACTTGGTCACAAGTATGGGATGTGCTTTTTTGAGCATCGCACTCCACATTTAGTCCCAATTTGCTCTTAAGATTTCCTCCACTCTTCTGGAAAGATGTTGCACTAGATTTTCGAGAGTGCTTGTGGACATTTGTGCTCATTCAGCTACAAGGGTGTAAGTAAAATCAGGTACTGATGTAGGTGAGGTGAGGAATCCTTAAGTGCTTGATTTAAACCTCTAATAAGCACAATTTTGCACTAAAACAAGTATTTACTGTGCATTAGATATTTGATTAAGAACATTTGTCCATATACTTTTTCCAAATAGTGTATCTCACATGAACCTTTTTTATATCAATTTATATTACACACTTTCTTTTGAAAAAAATGTATCAGAAACAATTGTAGAAACCATAATATATTAGCACAAATGCATTGATATGTGAGACGGAAAACCTGTGAGTGCTTCTGTTCTAGAAAATGAATCGCTGTATTCCTAAAACCAAAACCATTCTGATCAGAATTGAACAGTACTGTGGTTTAAATAAAAGGTCATTCATAAACTCCATAATTCCTGTTTGTAATTTGCATCTCACTCACTGTTCTGTGCAACATAAAGCCTAATCTCTCATTCCCCCTCAAATCAGAGTGAATTGGCCGCTAGCATCAAGTCAGCCCTATGCAAATGAGAGAACTAAAAATAAATGCGAGAAATCAACGCATATGGGGACAGAGCAAGCGAAAGGAGGGCATATGGAGAAAAAAAGGCAGTAAGAATTTGCTAAGTGAGGTGGATGGGCAGCCATATGCTGAGTAGGATGTCATGGATTGATGTGTGGAACTCTTCCTGGAAAAAGAAAACAGCATCGCTGTCTGTCCATCACTTCTATGCTTCACCTTGCCCTCCCTGAGCAAACTGGTTAGCTGGAAGCAGTAGGCCATAAAAAAGACAAGACAAGCAAACTGATTCAGCATAAGATGTGGTCTGAATGGGATATGCCATGCAAAAGAATGGAGCAGCCATACATTCATCCATTTGTGCATCTATCTATTGATCCATCCATCCATCCCTCCATACATTCATCCATCCACCTGTCCATTTTATGCTGCCTAGTGATTGAAGTGAAAAATAAGAAGTATTAGTACTCCATTGCATACTAGTGTGTATGCTGCCGGTTATGACAATTTGCATGTGTGTGTGTGTGTGTGTGTGTGTGTGTGTGTGTGTGTGTGTATGAAAGACCAGAGACACTGGTGAATTTCTGAAGGACATTCTGACTTTGTGTCCACCTGATTAATTCCATCCTCTTGCCCGTCTTTCTCTCTGTCTCTCCTCACAATGCGTTTTTCTATTCATTGCTGATTTGCTGATTTGTTTTTATTTTATTTTTTAGATTAGTAAAATCAATTTAGTGCGAATTGCATCTTTGTGCTTTTCAAAATGAAATAACAGCCGATGCGATTTTCCATTTGATGGAAAAGATACGAATGTTGATTTTGCCTTTAATTGTTTTTTGTGAAAAGCGCAAACAATAGGGCTTTAATTTAATGCCTGTTGTCAATAAGACTGAAATCTCCAAAAGTAATTATTAAAGACCTGCATCAAATATTCATATTTATGGACCTATTTTCACTTAATTAGTACGATTTGCCTTGTAAAATTGTGTGTGGGTGTGCGCCCCGGGATTTTGAGCATGCTCGGTATGACTCACTGGTACTTGGTGGAGACGCAAACAAGCAGAGAAACACCCAAACAAAACATTAAAGAGGAAGAGGGGGTTAAAGAGGAAAAGATTACAGAGGAAGGAAAGGAGTAGAGCAATGGAATGGACAGCAAAGCAAAGCGGACAGATGTGAGAGAGGGAGAGAAAAGGGAGGCGAAGAGGGAGAGATAAAGTGCTATTAGGATGAGACGATGGTTAGAAGTTTGCCAAGGTGACTGCTGAAGATTACCACTGCTCCATACAAATAAGACACACACACACACACACACACACACACACACACACACACACACACACACACACACACACACACACACACACACACACACACACACACCGACAGCTGGCTTATCTTCAAATAGGTCCTGCAGGTGCTGTTATTCATACTGGTGTGTGTGTGTGTGTGTGTGTGTGTGGTGTGTGTGTTGTCTGTGTAAGAGCACCTGATATGTAGGAACATGGCATTCCAGCAGTGCCTTTAGTGAACAAAGTTGAATAATACAAGTATACAATGATATAATAAATCTAAATGCGTGATTTTAAATGTAGATTGTAAAAGACAGGAGGTGGAGCTGGAGGTAGCAGAGCTGAAGATGTTGAGGTTTTCGTTGGGAGTGATGACGATGGACAGGATTAGAAATGAGTTTATTACAGGGACAGTGAATGTAGGACGTTTTGGAGACAAGGTGAGGGAGGCGAGATTGAGATGGTTTGGACATGTGCAGAGGAGGGACATGGGGTATATCAGTAGAAGAATGCTGAGGATGGAGCCACCAGGAAGGAGGAAAAGAGGAAGACCAAGGAGGAGATTTATGGATGTGGTGAGGGAAGACGTGCAGGTAGTTGGGTTGAAAGAGGCAGATGTAGAGGACAGGGGGGTGTGGAGACGGATGATCTGCTGTGGCGCCCCCTAATGGGAGAAGTCAAAAGAAGATGAAGAAGAAGCAGAAGAAGAAGCAGAAGAACAGTACATTTTCATAAGAGCAATACGCAAACTTTCTTCTTCTCCGAGATCTGTTCAGGAAGCATCTGGTCTGTATCTGTATATAAAATGATCAAATATGTGTTGACTTAATAGAACAAAACCCTTCAAAATGAAGTGAGTATCTGAATGACGCACCAAGGAAGAGAAAGTCTTTGTATCATAAGAGCTTATTAAAGGCTTTTTTGCATCATCAAGCCCACTTTGATATCTTCACTTTTAACGTAGGCAAAAACACACGCACACACACACACACACACACACACACACACACACACACACACACACAAAAGCATTTCTTCTTTAAAATATCACTATCTACTCAGTGGTTTTCTAAAAGGTCAGTTTATTACAAAAAATGTAAGTCATAAAACTCCTACAGCTGTTCAGTTCTAGGAACGTAATCAATAACAGGGGGTTGTAATGCGGCAATCACATATTTGATTAACAGCAAACTTATATATAAAAGAATAAATAAAGAAAAAACGACCAGAACTGCACACAGAGCTGCTGTTATGGAAAAAGTGTCTGACACCATCTGGCTACAAATTCAAGAATTTACCAGTTAAGTACTTTATCGTGATAGGAGCGATATTTAAGTCAAACCGGGACTGAATTTTACAAGTATAAATTAAATACACGCAGTAGTAAGTGGCTAATGTGTCCTATAAATGATAGTTGGCGCACATGTCGCGAGTCAGTCCAGAGACCGTTAATCATGATTGCAGACACATTAGTGCATGCATGGAACAGAGTGTGGTGGTGAAGGTTCTTGTGAATGAAGGGGTAAAAGCCGCGGATATCTACAGAAGACTTCAAGCACCAAACATTGATGAGAAGCTCAGCCGCAGTAACACATTTGAATGGTATAAATGTTTTAAAGATGGCCGTATTTCCGTCAGTGAGGATCGGGGTCGGCGGTGGTTCCCTGATTATGAAGTTAAGCAATATGTTTTAGAATGGTTCAGGCGTAGTGATGAATCTTTCTGTGCTGAACCTTCCAGGTATTAGTTAAACGCTGAGATACGTGTATGAGTGTAGCAGGGGAGTATGTCGAAAAATGCAGTTTCCACTGCTTTATTTTATTTTATGAACAAAACCATTGTATCCACTTAATAATAGAATTGAACTTTTTTTTTCACCAATATTGATTCGGTACACCTGAGACATATTAAGTTTTTATTCCAGAAACAATTCAAGTTGTGTCGCTCAGCTGTCATAAAGATGCCCCGTTGGACAAAATGAAAGAATGAAAAACTTCCTCTGTGCTTTTGAGTTTGTCTTGGCCATGCCCCATTAAACACATTTTTGCTTTACGTCAATGCCTCTTTACCACTCACTGGGCAAATTCTAGGTTTTCACTTGAACAAAACACTTCTAACCAATCCATTATTAGTACTTGACTATGACTCAGAAACACTACATCGTCCTGTAGCTCTAAAACCTGTGGATGCTATAAAATGATAAAAAAAAAAATTCTGGATAACAAAACCAGTAACATATGGATTATTTGCCTTCTTTGTTATTTCTTTGTTAACCTATTCGAATGATGCTGTTTGTAAATGAGCATCGGTGAATGTTGGAGTGCATTAAATAAGGTTAGTTTATGTTCTACGGTAAATAGATTCAGTAACACTTTATTTTAGGGATCAGAAATTAGCCAGTAATAACTAATACCTGTTTTTTGTTAATGACTAGTTAGTTTTTGTTATTGACATGTAAGCTATTACATACTATTTATATTGCTATGATGCAAATTATAATGGATATTCTCTTATTTTTTCGTACAGCACCTTTACACTTGTTTTTTTATCCTTGTTAGCAAGGAATGTGTTTACGGGGCAAAATAAAGTATTTTTTAAACTCTAAAATAAGTGTTACTGAAAATTCTAAAGATTTTGCATATCCCAGTTGGACAGGAGGCTGGGTTCAGAGCACCGCAGTGCGGATAGGGTTAAGTGCCTTAGTCAATGGCTCGACAGGGGTAGCTTGACCGTTCTGGGGCTTCCAACTATATGATCAGTAACCCAAAACCTTAACTGTTAAACCACCATTGTCCCATATTGAGAAGAATTTGGATGCAAAGAGTCAGTTCGTCAGTGAGTGTTGGTGAGTGATGTTGAATGCTGGTGTTTTAAAAAGAAATTCCAGAGTTTGTTATGGTATATTAATGTTTAAGGAGTGAACACTGATGTATGGTTTGAGGGTAAATGTAATATCAGTTCAATTATACACAGTGTTGTTGGTCATTTTTTATGGTACTTTCTTGGGGAAAAAATTAATACATTTTATTAGAATATTGTGGATGTTATAATATCCACAATATAATGGATGGAATGAATATGGCTATTGAGTTTATATATCATTTTGCTCCATATTTTAGTGTTATATAAGGGAAAATGATCTTTTTGTTGATTAATTAATTCATTTGTACTTGATTTCTAGTGTTTGATATCAAGAGTGGATTAAATGAGAATGATATGTTTTGATCGTAAAAAATCTGGGTGATGAAGAATAAGTAGGTTATGCTTTTTGTTTAAATGCAATTTGATATTGTTATGGTGAATGTTAAGAAAACATGGTCTTTAGGTGAATTTTTGTGTTTATTGGTGGATGTTGATAGGTTCCCTGGTGGTCTAGTGGTTAGGATGCGGTGCTCTCACCGCTGCGGCCCGGGTTTGATCCCCGGTCAGGGAACCAACCCCAGCCTCCTCAGTGCCGGTCCCAAGCCCGGATAAATGGGGAGGGTTGCGTTAGGAAGGACATCTAGCGTAAAAACATGTGCCAAATCAAACGTGCGGAGGATCCGCTGTGGCGACCCCTAGAGGGAGAAGCCGAAAGAAAGTTTTTATTGGTGGATGTTGATCACACAGTGAATATGGCTGGTGGGGGTTTGCATATTACTGCTAATTGATTGGTAATTTTAGGTTTGAATATTGTTAGATGGAGAATGATGGTGTTTGTAGGTGAATATTGGAGTTTGGTGGTGTTCCATGTTGCTGTGTATTAATAAATTGACATGTCTGTTGGAGGAATTTGGTATTGTAATGTGAGGGTTTTTGTTTAATTCATTCAGCTGTAGATTTCATGTTTGTTGATGGGTGGTTGAAAATAAATATGTTTGATTTAACATGGTATTTGATGGTGAATGTTGATCTTTAATGGGAAATAGTGGTAGTTGAATGAACAATGTGTTGTAGGTTTGATTAGAGATGATGGTTTAATTTAATTTACTCATTTAATCACATTTAATTACAGTTTAATAAAGTAAAGGACTTGTTTATTAAAGTTAATGTTAATTGACAGTAAATAAGATTATGTTACTGGTCTTGTTCCAGCGTGATGGTAACACTTTTTAAATACCAGCGTAATGTCAGTCGGGGTAGATTTGAGGGTAAACAGGCATTCAAATGTCATGGTTGGGGTATGTAAGTATATTTTTATATATTTCTATATAGCATAGTAAAGCGGAATTAATGTTGCAGAACACAACTGCTAATTATGTAAATCTTTTTTCTCTTTCCTTTCAAGTTTCCTTTTATTTCAACCTCATCAATTTCTTTCACTCATGGAGTCTCTATCATCCTCTCTTGCACTCTATCCTATAGATAGTTTTCCTTGCGGGGTAGGATTAACTCTTAAAGGAAACGCAAACGTAATGAGCCAGACTTGCTGTGTGCTTCTGGGAGAGCGAGAGCTGCGCTTTCCTGCCGGATGTATGAGTACAACACAACAAACCCATATATTCTTACCCAATAAACCCTTCTGAGCTTCTAGATAAGGCAGTTTTACTTCTACTGCTTGAAAACTAGGAAATAACAAAAACTCAGCTCTACTCTTTTTCCTCTGACAAACAGTACATCAATCCTTATCTCATGCTTTTACATTCCTGTATATAGCAGAAATTATGACAACCTCCTGGAATCCAACGGTAGAATTTATGAGAATAAAAATGTGAATGGTATTGGAATATCTCATAACAAGCAAAGTGTAGCATAATAAGATAATATGCATAAAACCCCCCATGATCAGGTTCATCACTAATTTATCCAGCAACCTCTGCTTCCATTTGCACAATTAAATAACTTTTTAATCGCTTTAGCCACTTTTTCATTCCCCGTGAAAGATTTCATGAATATTTATGGACCTGCCTAAAGGCCATACTTTAACCATAAAAAGTAATGTCTTGAAGTGTCATGGTTTATGAATATGGCTCATTTCATAAAACAGACCAAGTAATGTCAATAATAAATGGGGGTAGACTGGAAACTAAGCATTTTTCATGTATAGATGTATTGCAAAAACCTTAGGGTTGTTTGCTGTCATATGGAGCCATTAGGAAGTATCAAAGGTTTTACATCATCTATTAATTATCAATCAATTTACCTGTCTATCTGTCGGCTTGGCTTTTTATCTCTCTCTGGTTATAACTTATATTTATCTATCTATCTATCTATCTATCTATCTATCTATCTATCTATCTATCTATCTATCTATCTATCTATCTATCTATCTATCTATCTATCTATCTATCTATCTATCTATCTATCTATCTACCTGTCTGTCTGTCTGTCTGTCTGTCTGTCTGTCTGTCTGTCTGTCTGTCTGTCTGTCTGTCTGTCTGTCTGTCTGTCTGTCTATTTGCCTGTTTGGTTGTCAATCTGTCTTCTTGCTTTTCTACCTCTATCTTCCCCTTTCACTTTAAAAATTATTTATCTCTCTCTCTCTCTCTCTCTCTCTCTCTCTCTCTCTCTCTCTCCTCTCTCTCTCTCTCTCTCTCTCTCTCTCTCTCTCTCTCTCTCTCTCTCTCGATAGTTCTCTGTCTTACATTGCAACACAGTAAATGACTTTGACCTTTGGTGCCATAAAGGGCAAAAGCACAGGAGGAGTGAGTGAGTGAGTGAGTGAGTGAGTGAGTGAGTGAGTGAGTGAGTGAGTGAGTGAGTGAGTGAGTGAGTGAGTGAGTGAGTGAGTGAGTGAGTGAGTGAGTGAGTGAGTGAGTGAGTGAGTGAGTGAGTGAGTGAGGAGAGAGAGGACAGAAGAGTCAAAAGACAGCTTGAGATTAAGTAGGAGACACTATAATGAAGTGTAAGCAGTAGGTGGCTGTCAACACTAATAGATATAAAAAGAGTGTGATGTCAGTATACTGAGGCATATTCATTACTGCTAAATGATTTATACAGAGCTTTCAGTAGCACGTCTGGATTACTGCTTTACCTGCTTTAGGTTTTAATTCTAGGAGATTTTTTATTTATATAGTTTACTAATCAATACAGCAGTACATTCTACTTTCAATTCAGTTTTATTGGTATTTCACTTATACAGAGATGTAGATCTTATAACCGTAATGGACAAGACATTTCTAAAAGTGGCCTGGAGACACTGAGACAACAAAAAAGAAATAGACACATAGATAGAATGATGGAGAGATTATTGTGGAAAAAGTTGAATGAAATAAGCAGGACATAAATTAAAAGAAAGAAAGAAAGAAAGAAAGAAAGAAAGAAAGAAAGAAAGAAAGAAAGAAAGAAAGAAAGAAAGAAAGAAATGTAACAAAAGACAAAACTATGCATATGATATTAAAGAAACAAAAAGAGAAATGGAAAAATAGAGATTGAGAGGAATAGAGAGAGAGAAAAATAGAACTGAAATAGAGATTCAGAGAAATAAAACAAGAAATTAAAAGAAAGGGAATGATAGAAAAAGGGAGAGAAATAGACAAGGTATTGTAACAAAAAAAGTACAAGATTTTGGTGATATTTTCTTTTCTGTCGCCATTAAATCTTTTTAAATCTGCATCACACTTTTGCATTCGATTCTATATCTAACAATGAAGGTCATTTAAGCTGCGTTTTTCTTTCTCTTTGTGTCTCAGGAGCGAGGGAAGGTCGGCGTCATCTTCAACGTGGGAACAGACGACATCACGATCGAGGAGAATGGAGTGGTGGTGAGCGATGGCAAATATCACGTGGTGCGCTTTACTAGAAGTGGCGGCAACGCTACACTGCAGGTGGACAACCAGCCGGTCATCGAACGCTTCCCAGCAGGTAGGAAGCGTACACACTTTCATACATTTGGGTTAAGCAGTGTAACACCAAACTGATTTTATGAGAAATTGTATGAACTTGTATGAGCCAAGACACTAGAGGTAGACTCACATGTAATATGAAGGTTTGAAGATTTTCAACATCATGCCATTCAGATATCTATGCAAAGCATGTCATGTCTTCTAGAAGCCACTAACTCAAGAGCATTTATATATACAGTATATATATATATATATACATACAGTACAGACCAAAACTTTGGACACACCTTCTCATTCAAAGAGTTTTCTTTATTTTCATGACTATGAAAATTGTAGATTCACACTGAAGGCATCAAAACTTTGAATTAACACATGTGGAATTATATATGGAATTATATACATAACAAAAAAGTGTGAAACAGCTGAAAAAATATGTCATATTGTAGGTTCTTCAAAGTAGCCACCTTTTGCTTAGATTACTGCTTTGCACACTCTTGGCATTCTCTTGATGTCTACTTTGAAGAACCTACAATATGACATATTTTCAGTTCACTTTTTTGTTATGTATATAATTTCATATATAATTCCACATGTGTTCATTCATAGTTTTGATGCCTTCAGTGTGAATCTACAATTTTCATAGTCATGAAAATAAAGAAAACTCTTTGAATGAGAAGGTGTGTCCAAACTTTTGGTCTGTACTGTATATATATATATATATATATATGTGTGTATGTTTCTGAATTTTGGCAATTTACTGATTTTTCATATATATATTATATTTCATATATATATATATATATATATATATATATATATATATATATATATATATATATATATATATATATATATGAAATATAAAATATAATATATAATATATATATGAAAAATCTGTAAATTGCCAAAATTTAGAAACAAACAAAAAAATATCTGCTTTAGACTTCAACTATTGAAGTTTTACAAATTTAATCAATTAGAATCAATTGATTTTATCAATACTTTAATTTTCTATTTTTTTTAAACACGTTTATCGGTTGACACAATAGCAAAAAAGGTTTCCTTAGAAACCAATTTGTAAATTGATTCATCTTTTGCATGTCTTAACTAAAATAAATATTTTGATTCAAACTTCATCCAAATACTAAATTGTGTTTTATTAAGTATGCAAATCAAAGCATATTTATTTAAATGACCCACTGGTTATGTGAAAAATAAAAAAGATTCCGTGTTAAATCTATTTTTCTATTGAAAAAATAAGAAACCTGTTCACCTCTAATGTCTTGTCCTAAAATAACAGAAAGAGAGAGAAGAAAAATCTTTGGTTGCACAAACAATTCTCTTTACACAACACAAGAAAAGGATTTAAATGATGTTTTTCCCAATAATCAATGATTATATTCTCGCTATAAGGGACTGATGTTGTAAAGACAGATTTTATTCATCTGTTTCCTTCCGTGCAGCATGACATTAGCGAGTTCTAAGCTTTCTGATGACTCTTACAGCTACATAAGAATCTAAAAGATGCAGTGACTGGATACATGTGTCACGGAGAAAGCACATTAACAGCTTCCATGCTGTGGAGCGTTAGATAGTAGGCGGGAATTGGGAATGACTAACATTGCACACTGAAAGTATTAATAAACAAATAAATACTGTTGAACGCAGCCTCGGGGGAGCTTTATATGCATGCTGCGTGTGTGTGAGTCAAGCTGTGTTGGTATAAATCATCCACCTGCAAGAACAACAATATGCACCCACCTAAATGCACACACACTCCGCCATGCTGTAGATGACTCCACACTCTCCATCGTTTATTTAGGGTTTTTTTGCTGTTTTTTTTTTATATTTCTTCTCTCTCTCTTTGTCCCTGTCTCTGTCCGAGGCAGTAACTTTACTTCCACTGTATTGCAGAAAAAAAGGAAGATGTTGTCTGTCATTTTTTTACCCTATTTTCACACTAGGTCTCCATTGGAAATCTTTGGAACTGTAAATTAAATCTTATGTTATGCTGCTGTTGATTGAGACTGAAATGATTTTTCCATGTTGCCACACCAAAACTGTGCATTTCTTTTTCCCACAAATGATATTATAATTCTGGTGGAAGCTTCATAAGAGAATTCTGTTTTGTACATAAGGGTGTGTGTTTGAATATTTTTAGCCTTTTGTGAAGACCCAAATTATGTCCTTATACAGGTTACTATAGAGGTGCCAATATTTACAGTTTGCAAGATTTTGAGGCCTTCTTACAGCAGTACAGGAGATCACAGTTCATTCAATCAATGAGATAAATAACTACTACTACTAGAGTTTACTTTCACACAGACTTTGTTTAACTGTATCCTAGAATCTCAGATCCAATAGAAAACAAGAGGCAATTGTTTTTTTTATAATAACAAAATGATTTATCACAAAATATTTCCAGTTGGTTATTAAGCATGAAGTAAATACATTACAGTTATTAAGTCAGTGGAATGTAAAGTTTGTATTAAGTTGTATTAAACCAGTTTCCAAATCAACTTTTCATTTCCTTGAGGTAAGAAGTTGTGATATTTATGATTTCTATTATAACTGATCCCCTAGAAATACATCATATGGTAAATATTTGTGGGCACATAACCATCCTATCCATGTTCTATTCCAGACTTAGTCTCCTTGTTTTGCCATAATAACCTCCAGTCTTCTCGGAAGGCTTCCACTAGATTTTTGGAGTAAAGCTATGGGGAATTGTGATCATTCAGCTGTAAGACCACTTGCTGTCTCTTCCAGTGAAGAATAATGTGACTGCCTAAAAGGCATTTTGAATTCAAAGACAAATGAGTGCTTGAAACTTTGTAGTTACAGATTTGGTGAGATAAAGTGGAGATTACAAGCTTCTGGCTATATAGTGTACTTTATTCAATTGTGATGCAGTTTTATTTAGTTGTCAAACAAAAAGGTATTAGTGAGTAATGGAACTTACTGTTACCTACCAGACTTTAAAATTATCCAAACAGCTACAGAATCTATTGGATTTTAAACAAAGGTCTGTCTAGATAAGGGATTTTCAGTAGAAATTCAGAACATACATTTTTTTGCACATAAAGACCTGCATTAGCTGGTTAGTGCCGTTAAGTTTGTACACTATATGAACATGCTTGACTTTTCCTGCCATGTATGGCTTATCCCTAAACTGTTACCACAAACTTGGACACACACAATTGTATTTGGATAGAGTAGCATTAAATTTCATTTGAACTAGGAGACCCTGTTCAAGCCTGGAGATGCCCCTGTGCACAAAGCCTGCTCCATGTAGATATAGTTTAAATGGGCTGGAATGGAAGATCTTAAATTGGCCTATAATAGAATGCTGACTTCTACCCTACTGAGCACCTTTGGGATCAATTGGAATGCTGACTGTAAACCGATTGGATGTTTCTAAAATCTCAGACAAATCTTTTGGTGTTCTAACTTTTGTCCATACACTGTTTAAATAAGACTAGTTAATGTGGTTATGCCTGGTTTCCACTTCTGTCTGGTGTCATGGAATCAAAATAGCAGTGTGAATCCATACATGCATTTTATTTTCCGTCTGTATTTTTTTCTTTACTTTATGAAAGTCATGTTGTTGCTTCAATGAAATGAAATATCTATAAAAAAATTAATAAATATGGGAAACCTCCCATTTGTAGGTCAATGTCTCAATAATGACATATAATTTATAGCATTGTGATTGGAATGCCGCTCTGGAAAAGGTTCATGTCTCTGGATAAGGGCATCTGCTAAATGCCGTAAATGTATATGTAAATGAAAAGAGGCTCTGCTACAGAGGCTGTAATGGTTCATGTTTAAAATAAAAAGCTTTGGTCAAGTGTTATGCTTTGCCTTCAGATTAGACCACAGTATTTGCATTGAAAGAGGAAGAGAGTGAGAGAATGCAAGATAAGCATAAAAGAGAGAAGGGGCCAGAGAAAAAGTGACAGAGATAGGGCAGAGATCTTTCTTATCTCAGCCTGTCCACACTCATTCTCTCATTTTGTGTCTGGAAAAGGTCGATCGCTCCATCATCCATCATCGCTGAGCAGCCGAGCTACACATCTCCACGGTAACAGTGCAAGTGTAATGGCAGACACTGGCTGCTCAGGCTTTGTGATGTTAAACATGGCATTAAGAAAGAATCAGGGATGAGGAGAACCTCAAGGCTGAATCTACAGCTTCTTTTACAGTATATTGTCACCTCTGGATCTCCTGAGAACTTTGATGTTTTGGTGGTTTTGTATCTTTGACATCACTGAGAGTCCATTTGCAGTCCTCCAAGCATTTCTGTATATTGTGTGTCTGTGTGTGTGTGTGTGTGTGTGTGTGTGTGTGTGTGTGTGTGTGTGTGTGTGTGTGTGTGTGTGTGTGTTACCATATTTCTGAGTGTGTATATAGTTTTGCAGTCAAAGCAAAAGGTGAAGGAATGTGCGTATTAATTTCCTTTTTTAAATAAGAAAATAAACATTTCAACAGTAATATGTACAGTGAATGTACCCATTTTAAATGTTTATGTTGTATGAAAGGGAGACACTTTGTTCCCAGGTTCTACATAAAACTACTATGTTCTTCTGAAGGGCCAAACCAAAATACCTTTAAGTGGTAAACCTTGTTTTCGAGTGTTCAGACAGCTCCGGATGACTCTCTAAAATTACAGGCAAAACCAAGCTTTAAAATCTGCTTGTCTCGCCAGACAAATTAAAGCTTGAAAATATAGAGTAGAAAGAAGGAGAGGTCATTTGGATGATTATGATTAAACACTGACCCAGTTAGAGAGGCACAAACGACCCCAGGAATGAAGCAGATGGAGCACATCCAATATATAACACTAACTGATTGAGTACGAAGTATATCCATATGGTTAGGCTTGGGTATAAAAAATATTTGTAGATTTTCTTAGAAAAATCTAAGTGTTTGTTATTCAGTAAATTGTTGAACATAAGGGGTTTAGTCTGGGTTTAGTCAGGATTAAGTATATAGAACCGAAAGTTTCCTATATACATTAAAAAGGGATATTTTTCTAAATTAATCTATAATCCTATAATGTCCTAAAACAGGATATTGGTGAGTCCTGGTGTCGAATTTCAAAACAGTAAAGACAAAACGTTCACCAGACATCAGGGATTTTACTGAGCTCACTGTATTGCTTTGTTTGTCCAATGCATCCTCTTGGGTCTTTCTTCTCTCATAGAGTGTTTGTCTTTCTGTCCGAAGCTAAGCTGAAATCTTTTGCTGCTTAGGTCACCTTAATAAACTGAGGCAGATGGTTCCCCAGGGACATGCACACTATTATTGCGTCTCTCTCTCTCTCTCTCTCTCTCTCTCTCTCTCTCTCTCTCTCTCTCTGTCTCTCTCTCTCTCTCCCCGTCTTTCTCACAGTATTTGGCTCATTCTTCCCTTGCCTCAGTCAGTCTTATCTCGCTAAAAATGCCAAAGGCTTAACCATCCTTTATTAATGTTTTTTAGTAAATAGGCTGATTTGATTTTTTTGTATACGGATGAAAAAGCAATTTTAGAAAAACATGCACACTTTGCAAAGAATTTGTCAAGGGGATTATGGTTGGTTAACAGTTATAGATTTTTAAATATGCTACTTTATTAAAAGCATTTGGTCCACTCCAGAATTATTGACACCCTTGAAGAGGCAGAGAGAAAAAGTTATGCTTTATAATTAACCTGTCTCTCTATTTCAAAAAGGTTATTTATTGGTCACGTATATTTCCAAACCAGATATTTTTTCCAATGGGAAACCCAAGTCAAATATTTAGTAATAGCTTTATTAATCTCAATCATATCTGATTCAACCCTGCTGAAAACCAAAGAATATGAAAGAGTTGAAAATGCTATGTATGGAAGAATAGGCATACTACAGGGGTAACTTAATAAAAATGGTAATTTATGGGTTACCAATCATTTGAAAAGCACTGTTTTATGGAAGCAGGAAGAAAGTGTTTTAAATAAAATTCTCTGTATGCCTATGTATTAATACTTTTTTATATGTGTGTGTCTATGTGTGTGCACGTGTGTTTGTGGGCACGCACATGTGTGTGCTTGTGTGTGTGTGTGTGTGTGTGTGTGTGTGTGTGTGTGTGTGTGTGTGTGTGTGTGTGTGTGTGTGTGTGTGTGTGTGTGTGTGTGTGTGTGTGTGTGTAGCTGGATATATGGAGGATATAGCTAAGCCGGATAGTACAGAGACAGTGCGAATGGATGAATATAGCTGGCAGTGTTTTGGTAATCAGCAGAGAGATCTATGTATTAATCTGGCTAGCAGAGTGCTGCACACACCACTGCTTTTAATTCACTACTTTATAATACTTAATGTCTCAGAAGCCCACCAACTCTGCATAAAGAACACCGTGAAGCTCACTAAGGGATAGAGATTCTGCTCTTACTCTCTATGGGAATTTGTGTGTTCAACATCATCTCTGAGACTGCTGCAAAGTCTGTTATCTGAAATAGCATGGCAAACAACAATATTATATTTCACACTGGCCTCTGCACCTGTTTCCTCACCGTATCCATAGCAGTCCTGTGCAGCTTTTTTTTTCAATAAGTGCTGTATGTTCAGAACCATGGACAGCTACTCAACAGAGTACACAGATGCAGAATTTGTGTTTATAATGTATTAGATAATTACAAAGAACGTCTTTGATATTAGATATTAGATATTAGGTCACGTATGTAACCCTAGTTCCCTGAGGGAAGTAGACGCTGTGTTGAAACGTTTTGGGAACATGCCCGAGTGTTCACGCTCTTAAATAATGTGTATAATCAGGCAAAAATTGGACGCTGGCTGTCACCGGCGGTGTGACATCACGACCAGGAGTACAAAACGCATACATAGAGAGGCAGCATCAGCTTCAGTAAGGAAGAAGGAAGCGCTGCAAGGACACCGGAAGGTGTGGCATAGAGACGCAGCGTCCCGTTCCCTCAGGGAATTAGAAGTTCCCTTTCAGGAACTCAAGCTGCTTCAAAATGCTTTGAGAACATTGTCCAATCACACCAGACTGACCAGTCCCTGCCTAGTGTGTGTCTGTCAAACACAGCTAGAGGAGCACTGAGGGGCCAGGAGTGGCACTGGGGTCTAGGTTATAGGACCTGCATCATTATATATGTCTTGAAGGGGAACTCCAGAGGACCAAGATTTTAAGGCAGCCACACTCCGTTTGGAGTGAGCTCTGACCCTGAAGGGAGCAGGGAGACTAAAGGACTCATAAGATGATGTGATGGCATCAACAATAAACCTGCTCAGAGTCTGCTTATTAGCAGGGAGGCCCTTTCTTGGGAGAACTGTAGCAGACAAGCAGCTGAATCAGCTTCGCACTGTTCCCTCTGGTTCTCACTTACTCCTTCAGTGTACAGATGCAGCCTTGGCCACGCCTGAGCCATGGCGTCCCCCTGTGCAGGCTCCAGCCATGGCAACTGGAGGAGTAAGCCATGGTGTCTGGATGAGTAAGAGAGAACCAACGGGGACAGTGCAACATCTCTGGAGACGCAAACAGATCCATCTGGGCTCTTCCGAATTTCTTCCAAACCTGCTCCACCACATCAGGGTGAAGCCGCCATTCCCCGGGTCTCATCCCCTGCCTCGAGAGGGTGTCTACTGCCTCATTCAGCCGGCCCAAGATGTAGACTGCTCTCAAAGAGAGGAGTTTCCCCTGGGCTCAAAGGAGGATCTGGTGAGCCAGCCTGCACAGAGGGCGCGAATGCAGACCGGTGACAGTTAAAGGCTGCCATTCTCTGACCTTCCTGACGGCCCTAAGGATGGCCACAATGCGGCCAGGAGAAAGCTGCGCACATGAAGTAGTCAAATCCCATATGACACCAAAATAGGTGTTTCTCTGTAATGGAGAAAGCACACTCTTTCCGTCGTTCAGACAAAACCCCAACGCCTTCATGTGGGCGAGAACGACATCTCGATGCCGGACCACCAACTGCTCTGATTGAGCTAGGATCGACCAATTGTTGATGTAGTTGAGGATGCGGATGCCCTGAGACCTCCACAGCATTTTGTAAAGGTACGGGGTGAAAGGGCAAGAACCCGGTATTGGTAAGCTTCAGCCCCGAAAGTGAACCTCTGTGAGAAGGTAGGATGGACACATGAAAGTACGCATTCTTTAGATCTACCGTGACAAACCAGTCCTCGAATCTGATTTGAAGCACGACCTGTTTGAGGGGCAGCATCTTGAAGTCTTGAGTTTCATGAGGGAGCGGGTTAGCTGATGTAGAACTAAGAAAGGACAGAACCCTCCGTCCTTTTTGGGAACTATGAAGACGGAAGGAGACCCGAACTGAATCGAGTAGCCTCTCTCTACAGTGTGCAGGACCCACTGAGACACATCTGGAAAAGCTTCACGGCAAGAGCCCCTTTAAGGCCGGATCCCCAGAGCGCTCTATGTCAGGCCTTTTTCGCCGTAGCCCTCTTGTTTAAGATGTCCTCAGATCTGTCATTTCTCGTGTAGCGAATTTAGCTCGCAAAGAAAGGTAAATAATTATGAATATTTAAGTTAAGTTGAATTGACGGTAATGGAATTAACATTACACTTATTTGTCTGTTCGTCCGGCAAACAGACAGTATAATTTTATATTAATTCTATAAAAGAGGTATCTCCCTGGCCAAGAAAAATTTAACCCCCTTTTACTTTATACCGTAAATTAAATTAAATTAAATAGAGCATGTAGTTCAGACCGGATGTTGCAGGAACTTTGCATTTATGAAACGTACTCAGAGACAATCACTTGTGAAAAATATGGTGTTTAATAAATGAGACAAACACACATAAACTAATGAAATATAAAAATAAATAAAAATAAAATAAACAAAAGTTAAAACTAGGAAAGGAGGAAGAGAAAGGAAAAAGAAGAAAGAGAGAAAGGAAAGAGGAGGGATGGAAATGCTTAAGCTTCAAAATTAGGCACACCCTAACTGGGAAATCGTCACAGGCATTTAAATTCACCTTAAGATTCAATAAGACTTAAAATACGAATCTAAATTCGTTGGTAAAGGAAACGGTTACTTGCATTGGCTTGTTGCACAAGAGTCCGGATGCGACAAAGAAATCTTTGAAGAGCCAGTTAGGGTGGGGTCAGATGTTCTTCCAGGTTCTCCTGAAGATCAGAGCAGTGGTTGTTCTTGGAAGTGAAGCTTGCCGGAAGATCTTGAAGGAAGAGGGAGTCGTTTCCAAGCTGTTTCGTACGTCTGACCAACGATTGGTGGTGTTTGTGACATTTTAAAGGTCTCGAACTCCACCCATCTTTGGGGGAATGGCCAATACTAAGGGTTGAGGTTTTGGAGGGAAAAAACATCCTTTTGTTTCATGTGTCTGCGGGCGTGGTTTGGACTATAAAACTTTAAAGTTTTATCTGAAGTGTATTAAGACGGTATGGTGACTTTCGTGATCAAATAAAATGTACCATTGTTTGAAAAATAAGTTACAGATAATTTTGGGGTCATTTGGATACTAAACACGAGAGGAATGACGGCATAATGGCAGCGGTGCATTACATACATAGATCAGTAGTCAAAGTGTAACTAATGTTACTACGACATTATGTTCTGATAGAACAAATGAAAACACAAAACAAAATGCACTTTCATTAGGAAAGTGAAGAGCAGATAATTTTGTATAAATTCTGACATCAGGCCTTAAAAGGACATACAGCATTAGAACAGGTATACATTAACGTGCTGGGACCAGTAATTAACGTATAACGGATGTTAGTACAATTTCGTATTCTGATCAAATGAAATGCACCCTTGTCAGGAAAGTAAAGAACAGATAATTCTAAGTCAATTAAGCCTTAATAGAAGAGACACATTAATAGAGTTACATTAAAACTGTGTGTGTGTGTGTGTGTGTGTGTGTGTGTGTGTGTGTGTGTGTGTGTGTGTGTGTGTGTGTGTGTGTGTGTGTGTGTGTGTGTGTGTGTGTGTGTGTGTGTGCGTGTGTATGTGTGGGTGGTTTATGGTCGAGGGTCTCTATGAGGTTAAACAGAGAACCTGCATGGGGTTATCTCGTCTTGTGGTAGGATCCAGACCTTCTGGAGCAAGTTGTGTGTGGGTGTGTGTTTTAGGATTAGAGGGTCTTTGTGAACTCAAAAAGAGTTCAGGGTTTGGTCCTGTTTCGTGTCTTTGGAAGGGGGAGTGTGACACTTTATGGATATACCACCCCCAATAAAAGTTTCAACTTTTGATTGAGGTGAAGATGTCATAGGTTAAAAGGAATGCCTGGGACATGAAATCTAAATGATCTGTGGCAGACGCTACACTCGGGGGTTTGGCGCAGATCCCTGACAGTGGGAGTAGGAGACGCGACGCTCCATTTCTGCCGCCCGGGCACCTCCCACATTCAGTTAATACAGCAGTTCAGCCTGATACGCCTTACAGGACCGCCATGGTGTGCAGGGATGCAGCGGCTTGACCTGCCTCCCGATCCCGGGAGAAAGATAGCTCGCAAACGTTTCTTCAACCCACAGAATCGCACCATACCCGTGTACTTTCCACTGAAGTGTCATGACCATGACCAAAATATATCCTAAACTCGAAATTTAGTCCATGTAGATTTTTAGGCCTTACTATTAAAGCAACATCTATTCCAGGTTTAAATGCGAACATACCAAATATGGAATTTTAATTAGACACCAGTGTAGGTGCATGATGGTATGGTTACCAATACTGCTATATATTTTCCACTTATCTGTGAAGGCTTTCAACTAGATATGGAAAGCTTTCCTCAGTCAGTTCACCGTTTGTGAATTCTGAGACTTGAATTTATGTAAATGTATGTTACATAAAGCATACTTCATAACCAAACCTGAACAGAACAGCTGGCCAGTGATAGATCCTGAATGCAGCCTGCATGAAGGCATTCCAACTGTTTTCACAAGGTTGTAATTACACACTAATGAAGTACGCTTACCCGGGATGATACAGATGATGCAGCGCTGACACATGTGGCTGCCATTCCTGGAAGTCAGCCAGGGACTCTGGGTAGTCCCTTGGAGGAATTTTGATTAGTTCGTTTGCAGTCAAGTTGCACTACCAGTTAAGGAGTCGGTGGCAATGGATTGAGCAACTTTATTAGAGTGAAAGTGTGAGAGAGAGAGAGAGAGAGAGAGAGAGAGAGAGAGAGAGAGAGAGAGAGAGAGAGAGGAAGGGAGAAAGGGAGACAGAAAAAAAGATTGCTTCCACTAATTAAAGAACTGACAACTTTGATTTCTCCAACATCTCCCGCTCCTACTGCTGGCGAGAGTGAAAAAGAAAGAGAGAGACGGATAGAGTATAATAGAGGTTAAAGGACAGTCAACACTGAAGTCATTATAGGAAATAATGAAATAATTCTCTGTCTATATAGACACAGATCATTAAATGTTTGACGTGTCTGAATTTTGACCGAAAAAATAAAAGGGAAAAGCAAATCAAACTGTGTGCAAATGTAATTGCTGTGTTTTAAACTGGTTGGTTCTATACAGCAAGACTACTCAAGTTTCTGGAGAATAATATATTTGGCAAAGGCTATGTATACATTTACATGCAAAAGTTAGCACACCCTTGGGCCAAAATAAAGAAAGAGTAGAATTTATATTTAGTTTTCACAAAAATTCCTTCATTATTGATAAGTTTATTTTGCTACAGTTTTACGAGTAATCTAAGAAGAACTTCCTGTGAAGACTATATCTATAATAAACTAAAGACACATTCCATGTAATCACGTTATAATACCCTGGCAGAGGTTCATGAGTGGAGGGCGGAGCCAGACTGGAACAGAGCGCACTGATTAGTCTCATCAGCTGCAGGTGTAGTCTTACCACTCGTTCCATCCAGCTTCGTCCTCCACTCACAAACTGCTGCCACGAATACATTCATAAACCATTATGCACACTTTCATATTTATGTATTATATAAATTACATTATATGGACAAAAGTGTTGGACATAGCAGCATAACATTTTCCCTTTCACTTGAGACCCAAACCTATTGCAGCAAGGCAATACCCCTGTGCTCAAAGCCAGCTCCATGAAAAGCTCTGACCTCTACCCCATAGAACACCTTTGGGATAAATTGGAATACTGACTTCACCCCAGGCCTCCTCACCTTACCTACATCAGTACCTGTTTTTTTTAAAGCTCTTGTGGCTGAATGAGCACAAATCTTCACAAGCAAACTCTAGTGGAACATCTTCTCATAAGAGTGAAGGATATTATAACAGCAAATTGGGACTAAATGTGGAATGCAATGTTGGAAAAGCTCATATGTATTTTATGGTCATGTGTCCACAAACCTTTATATGCAGTATATATAAATAGCTATTGTTTTGTTATTCTGATTGTATAGTCAGTGAGTAAATGAACAATGTGTAATACAGCATATGGTTTACATTTGGTATATAAATGGGTCATTAGATATATAGTCTTTATAGGAATTCTGAAAATGTATAGAATTTAACTTAATTTCTGCCTATTATTTTGTTCATTTTTGCAGCACATCTCAAATTTCTAATATCTTTCCATGTTTGGACTTGATTGTGTTTGTCTCTCAGTGGTGTAAAGCCTTTAGATAACATTTTGGCTCTCAGCTGTGTGCACCTCTGTCGTTACTTCACCAAAATAAAACATATTATTCAACCATGGCAATTTTTTTTAAATCAGGGCAGTATTTAATATGGATTTAGATGGTGGGTAGTGAGGATTTAATACCACATCTAAGCATATCAGTATGCAGAAGCTACACAGGAAGTATGATGTAAGTGTAGTAGATAAATGATCAACTCTATTAGCTTATCTTTTTAATCACTGGCATATATTTTCTATGAATGCATAAATAACAACATACCAAAAACCTGATGATGTTATTTCAATCATTTGCCACCTTAAAATAGCAAATGGAAAGTGTGTTAATATTGTTCATGCTTGTTTCGATTTCATGACCTGGATGAAATTTCTATTAATATTGTGCATTACCCAACTCTGAGTATAACTTTTACTCTATAATTATTGATGCAATGTTTGCACTTAAGTTGGCAACTTTGTTCAAATTCGAGGTGATAGTGATACAATGAACTGCTTATCATTGCAAATGCCATGTTTAGGGTCCTTGTGGTGCAGGATTTGCATAGAATAAGGGATAGTATGAGCTGTTTGTGTGTGTGTGTGTGTGTGTGTGTGTGTGTGTGTGTGTGTGTGTGTGTGTGTGTGTGTGTGTGTGTGTGTGTGTGTGTGTGTGTGTGTGTGTGTGTGTGTAAGAGAGAGAGAGAGAGAGAGAGGGCTATGTTATCATGTATTAAAGTTTTTTTTGTTTTTTTTCTTGACAGCTATACCCCTTATTTAAACAGTTTTGGTGTGGCAAAGCTAAATCAATATTTAAAATCAAATATTTGTTTGATGAGCTTCACAGCAGCAAGAAATATTCTATTCCTTTTGGGTTAAATGATCAAAGCTTGTTGAAATTGTGGTTTTGACTCATGTCTTTTTTTATTTTCACACAGAAAATATCTTCCTTTTTGGTTAACATTATGAAAAAAAATTTCAGCATTATACAGTTATATCCACTGCATTGTATGTTGTTTAATCTGATTTTTTCGAGTGACTATTTTGAATGTGTTTATAAAATCCTATACGTTGTCTGTAACGACGGAGCAGGAAAACACTGGTCTTCTAAATTCTTCATAAATATGTTTAACTCATTTCCTAACTAAACTACAATTTTAAATACACATGGTAACTAAAGCTTTGTTAACTTCCTAACCAAAAAAAAAAAAAAAAAAAAAAATCATTTAACCGAAGAAAGCATAACAGCATTTTTTCGCAAACACTAAAGCTGATTTTAAAGATAATAACCTGCTAAACTCCTGCTTATTTCTAACCTTTGACGTCTAATCTTCTGACCTATGGACATTGAGACTGTAAGATGTTGAATTTGTTTTTTGTTTGTTTTGTTTTGCTTTCTCCAAATTCTCTAAAGGGAGCTTTGATAATGAGCGCCTGGCTATTGCCAGACAAAGAATCCCATACAGACTTGGTCGGGTAGTAGACGAGTGGCTACTCGACAAAGGTAATAAACTCCATTAATCCCACTTAATGAGCTAATCGTCTAATTGATTTAACCACATCTCTGAAAGAGGGGCAGACCCATCAGTGCTTGTTGTAATTCCCCAGCATTTGGTGACAAAACAGACAGCAGAAGGGCCAAAATGAGAAAATTAATGAACTATCCAGTGTGTTATTGTGTACTGATCCTAATTGTCATGAATCAGCCTCTTTTAAACAAGTGCTACATGGATAAATTGTTATTGTATTCAGTATCATGAGTATTATGATATCTATTTCTGTGAAATTGTGTAGATATATTCTGTAGAAAAAAAATTTGTATATCTTATAAATAGATTTTAAACCTATTTACATTAAAAAAAAGTAACTATTTGTAATTCTTTGACACTGGACTATACAATATGTCCAAAAAAAATGTTCAAAGATGTCTTTTGTATTTCTTGATATGGGACTGCACCTCTTCAGAGTATTAACCCTACCAATAACAAGCACATAACATCCCCCTAACCGCCAAAGCAACAGCCAGCATACAACCCCATACAAACTGGTTATTACTCTTAATCAACATCCCAGTGTACATGGCTGTTGTGAATTGATGGAAATCATGTTAATCATGGAAGCATTAAGCCAATTATGACCTTGATCCCAGTTTGGGCAATTAAACGTTTATGCTCATAATTATGGGCATCTTTAAAAGTTAAAGGGACTGAACGATCTCAAATTGACTCAACTTTAACCCTTTGAGTGCCAGACACCCCACCCTGCGTGTGCGCTATTGTTGGTGATGCCGTAGGTGGTTAATTTCTAAAGCAGTGTGAGCATTTTAATTCCTTTCATCTTTTTGCTCCTTATACCTTCCCTTTCTCTTCAAAAGGAAAGCAGTATACGCATTAGGCTAGCGACACTAATCACATCACTAGGTATATAAAACGCACGAGCGTTAGGTTTGTCATTTTTTTTACTTCATAAAACATTTGAAGTCTACATTTTGAGCCAATTGTAAAGCTCTAAGCAATCTGCACGAGGCTATTAAATATTAAAAACCAGTCCAGGCATGAAATTCTAAACCATATTAATTAGTTTGAAATGCTGAAGTAGAGATTTCTGCACTGACACATCCTATTGGGAATTTTCTGATTGTATATATATATATAGTTCTAGCCAAGCATTACATTTGAAAGATATCTAAATGATATTATCTGAGCTGTAACATCTTTTAAACTCCTCTATAATTACTCCTTCAGATGAAATATGCCCAGGCAGTGAACCACACATATTGCTTAGAAATCATTAACAAGAAAGATTTGTTTTTGTAGACACGCTGGAGATTTGGAGATTTATCTTCTCCTACAGTAGGCATAATCTTCACCAGGCAAATGAATGTG
Source organism: Silurus aristotelis (assembly GCF_946808225.1). Taxonomy (NCBI): domain Eukaryota; kingdom Metazoa; phylum Chordata; class Actinopteri; order Siluriformes; family Siluridae; genus Silurus; species Silurus aristotelis. Next base: position 9,819,015 of record NC_139600.1, on the reverse strand, counting down.
TTCATTAATAGGTCAATTAGTGTAGGACATAATATTAGTTCAACATGAAGAGAAGTAAATGAAGAGAAGGGAATAAATGAGGGAGAGTCAGAAAGGGGGGCTGTTAATGTGTTTCTTTCAACTCAAAGGGTTAAAGCCATAAGCCATAGTGAAAACCAGAAAGATATCCAGATGGAGAAAGACAGATTCCCAAGGACGAGTAGAATTTAACCACCTAACAGCAAATCAAATCCAACCTCGGTCTAAACTCTGAGAGCTGCCAGGCCTCCAATCGTCAACACCAATCCGATTTTTTTTTTTTTTTGAGGATTTTAGCTAACAGGCAAGCTCTCAGTCATAAACCTATTTCTAAATGCACATAACCTTTGAAAATATTTGGATAAATATAATCATAACTGTATCCAAGACATACCTAAACACACCACTAACCAGATTTAAATTATTTTAAACCAAAATTAACTAGTCGTGTATTATCGTGTACATGTCACCGCCAGCCTTACTTCCCTAACAGACTGCAAACTCAGAGGGTTAAAACCTTGACATGGTTTGTGGAAAAGCTACACATTGTAATAATCCAATGCCTGACCATTGGATGACTAAAGGTTTCAAGAGATTTTTGTGAAACGAAATAAGGTCCCTTTAACATTTATTGTAATGTAACCATATTGATGTTTGTGATGTACTATGATGAGATTCATGAATCTTATTTGACTGATTGAAAATTGGCCGATTTTTATGTCAAATGTGGCACATTTTTACAACTTAATATTGTATTGTCTGTAATTGTGCATGTATGAATCTGCCCACTGTGTATTGGTTTAAAGGGAATATCACATTTTTTAGCTGTTGGGTCTCTCACACTGCATGGTCTCTCTGAAATGACAGTAATCTAATCTCCTATCTCGGTTATCAACAGGAATTTGGTGGCATTTGGCTTTTTCTTTAAAAAAAAGTACAAAAAGAAGTCATTATGCTACTAAAAGTGAAATGTTTTCTTCTCATCAAAAACATTTATTTTTTTCTCCCCAAGAGCTGCATTCGTTCTCGTTTTTGCTGTGGCTCAGATTTTTCCTCATGTTCCGGATCGCCAGTATTCCTCCCGACATTGAGGTCGATGAGAGCGAGCACGTGTAGGACATGTTACAGTGAGGGAGTTATAAATCCGAAGCGGCAGCAGTTATAGCAGCTCGATGGAGGGGAAAAAGAAGTCACTAAACTTTGCAACGACTCGATTCCACTGAAAGCCACTCGGTCGTGTCATCTCGTTTTCTGAAGCCGCGCTCCTCTGTTCCCTCATCCCTAGCATCCTCCCATCACTCCATATCTCATTACATTTCCTTTTTTGATCCCTGCTGCCTTCCGTGTTCTTGCTGCCTCTTTTTTAAACTTACTCCTTATCTCTAATCCTCTCCCATTTGTCTCCTACGGTCCTAACTTTTCACTACGCCTACTGTAAATGCCTTGTAGCAGCCATGCATAATCAGAGCTCCACGTAATTTATACTATAGGTTTATGTTGCATTCTACTAACTCTATTATATTACAGTAAAATTTGTCATGGTTCACCTTATGAGTTCTTCATAAATAGAAACAAATAATTTAAAAAAAGATCCTGTAATTGGCTCAACTAATGTAGTTTAATTTAAAATTTTTAAGTCAATTACACTCATAGTACAGTGAAAGCATAAACAATCTTATTTATAGTACAATAAAATCCAATGCCTAATAAAACTATTCAGGCTTTAAGCAATACAGCCTTATGCATGTAATATCATTGAAAGCTATTGAGAAACATCAAGCTATATAAATATTCTCTATCCCTAATTTAGTAATAAAATAATACATAAATTCTATAAATAGAACCAAACATGTTATGCTAACTGTTAAATTAGATCTGATGATGATATGATTCAGCCCGAGCCCCCATCATCTCTAAGGCTTATACCGTTGTTTCATAAGTTTGGCACTTTATACGCATTTTGATGAGCATGATTCATCTACACCATAGGATTATGAGCCACTGTAGTATGGTTACTTCTAATAAATAAGCTTTTGCTTCTTTATTAGTCTAATGGAGCAATAATGTGGATAACATGAAACATAAATGTCTCTCATCCTTGTCTAAGGATAGACAACCAGACAATTTTAAGTTTTTTTTTTTTTTATTAAAGCCCAATATTTCCCAATTTAACAGAAAGGGACCCTCTAAGTCAGTGGTCCCCAACCTTTTTGATACCACGGACCGTTTTAATGTCAGACAATATTTTCACGGACCGGCTTTAAGGTGTGGCGGATAAATACAACAAAATAAAATTATACGACCGGCATAAAAACTGGTATTTTCTAAATATAATAATAAACGTGAATCCACTGTGTTTTTTGTTCGCTTGGGGGTTTAAATTTAGCGGTAATGTATCATGTGTAAGCAGCCGGAGCAGCAGCCTCTTTAAGAAGGTTGCGGATGGACGTAAGACATGTGACCGAGGCATCTTAACATGCATAAAGAGTGAGTCATAGACAGATGTGGCGGAGAAAATCCGGTCATTTTCCAAAATAAAACATCGGTGGGAATCAGATAATAAATAAAACAAAAATAATGTAAGTTATGTATACTTTCTGTGCGGCCCGGTACCAATTGACCCACGAACCGGTGCCGGTCCGGAGCCTGGGGATTGGGGACCACTGATCTAAGTGACCAATCACAGAGACTTTTCTATAACTTTTGCCATATACACTGTACAAACTTTTAATAATAAATTATTTATTAATATATTGTGAATTTCGGTGGTGCAGTATTTAGTCCACAGTATTCACAATATATTAGCTTTAAATGATTATACTCTACAAGGCTCATTGCATCTTTCCTTTTGTTCCCATTAGAAAAAACAATTGTTTTGCAGATTGCAAGATCCTTCATGATTCTAAAGCTAATGCCCAGATAAGTGTACAAAAGGTTATACCTTTTGTGGCGAATATCCACAAAATCATGAAGGTTGCCTAATTTAATTTCCTCTTGTTTTAAAAGCTCCCTCTGCAACTCTGATGTTGGTGCCCATAACATTCCATCTATGTTCATGTGTAAAGATCTGAAATTCATGTTTTAGCCTGAAATAACTATTTCTCAACCAGATTGCATTTTCCATTACCTGTTTTTTTAAGCTCATCACGACAGTGCATATATTCTTCTTAAACAGAGAGAATTAGAACAAAATTGAAGGTTGTTTGTTTCAGACTAATCCTTTATAAGAATGAGGCTAATTTGGATTGTATTCGTGCTGATTGCTAACGAGCAAACCCTCCCACTCAATTCGGTGTCATGAAATATTGTCTTAAACTAGGGACATGCCATTCTGCCTACATAACAGCTCCCGTTCACCATTTTTTACTTGATCTTTAATGGCTTTATTTCTTTTCTGTCTTTCTTGTAACATTTACCATTACCCTCTTTCTTTGTTTCTCTTTCTGGAGTCCAGCAGTTTCCTTATCTGATGCAATTATGCTGCTGTATTTCTGTCCCTGCTGACGAGGCGTAGGATGTCATTTGCTTGTCTACTGTTGCCCGGTATGGACAGGACTGTGATCTTGGTGAAAGAGTCTCTGTGAATCAACCCGTATGGCAAAGGAGCTCCCACAGTCCAGCCTTGCCAGTCCTTGATTTTCTTACTAGTTTTCTTTCCTCGCCTTCAAACCTAACGTTCACCTGTCACGAGCAATTTTCCTCATGCCTTTCTTTCTCAAACACTACTGATTCACCGCACTGGAAAATCGCCTACTTGGGCTTTTAGAAAAGCAGCAAAAAAGAAAGTTCAGCACTTAATTACCAGTACATGCCTTGTGCTGAGGAGATAACTGCCACCCACTTCCATAATCAACTCTGGCAGCCTCGCCCAGTCAAAGCAGGAGATGAGGAATACTTAAAGAATCAAGGACTCTGTTTCACTCTTTTTCCTTTTATGACAGTAGGACCCTGGTAGGAAAACATTTGCCATGTTTCTCTCGAGCAGAGAAATACAGATACATCACCTAGCTGATCATTTTCTTAATACTATATACAAGGTGGTATCAAAAAGTTTTGAGACTAATGGTGCTGACTGGTGCTATTCTGACCACGTGCATTACCACATCTGCAATTTTATCATGGACAGCAAGTTAGAACAAGAAGCAAACATGGAATTCTGAGTGAAACTGGGCAAATCTGTCTGTAGTTTGATATGGTATACGTTTGACATACTGCAATGCTGCAATGAGTCGTTCAAGGTGTTTCAAGTGTCAAGTGAGCTTCAAGAGCTGGAGAATGTCACTGGAAGACAATCAGGAGATCAGGAAGACCTTTAACCCACCCACCCTATTCTCTAGATTTGGCTCTTGTGGACCTCACCCTCTTACCGAAGATGAAGATCCATTTTGACTTCCAGCTCATATTCCAGAAGTGGCAGGAACACTTAGGGCACTGTATTGCTGTGCAAGGGGACTATTTTGAAGGTAATTGTGTGTAAGCATAGATAAATAAAGTAAAAAAACTCTCCCATTAGGGGTCGCCACAGCGGACCGTCCGCATGTTTGATTTGGCACATGTTTTTACGCTGGATGCCCTTCCTAATGCAACCCTCCCCATTTATCCGGGCTTGGGACCAGCACTAAGGTTTGTGCAACCCTAATGGATCCCCTGACTGGGGATCGAACTCAGCCCACAGCGGTAAGAGCGCCGCATCCTAACCACTAGACCACCAGGGAACCCAAGCATAGGTAAATAAAGATACCACCTCGTACTAGGGACTGGCCTTTTACTATGGATGACTACAGTAGAACCAAATGTCAGCATGTCAGCATTTGTGTGTGAGTAGAACACTTCAGGGTCGTACAAAGTGACCTTGAAGACTAAACTTATGAAACTAAATGGCTTCTACTTCTATCTCCTGTGGAGAGGCACCCTAAAGTGAATCATTGCAGGGAGTAGGAAACACTTAAGACTGCCAGTAGTCCAGCCACCAATTCAAGTTTTTTAATTCTCTTTCATGAGACTGAGAACCTTTAAACGAGGACCACTTTCCAATAGTGGACTCTCTGTGTTTGGGTAAATTGGCACGAATGGCCACTCACCTGGTACACCTGGTGTATAATGATAACATCAGAGAACCTTCAATTTGCCACATTTGTACCCAGTCGTCTGGGTTAATACCTACTTAACTCTGCTGGATTTCAGGAAATTCATGCAAACAGGCTAATGCACACGTGCATGCAGCTCATATTCCCGTTAGTCCTGGTGGCAGACCGGCAAGCTGTGCATTAGTCACTGAAGCATACCAATGCTCTGCCCACACACACACACACACATGCATATGTGAAAAACACACACACTTCAATATCACACAGTGTAATTATAGGCAGGATTTTAGAGTGCTGCCATGTACCACAGAAGAGTTTATGAACGTTTCTGTGTTTCTGTTTTCTTAGACTATAAGAGGAAGAAAATTAAATGAAGATAAATATCTTGAGAAAACTTAGAGGATGGGTGCAAATGCCATTGTGTCTCTCTTTTTTTAATTTAAAGCCACCATTTGTTATTTTGTAAGCATTAACCTTATCAATCATCATTTCCAGCACTGGGCATGTCCTCCCTTTATTCTACAGCATGGCATTTCTATTCCGCTTAACTTACATGTTCTTAACCTGGTCTTTTGGTTTAAAGAACAATAACCAGCTTATTTTGCTGCTCTTCTTCCTTCACCTTCATGTCCCATGGTGAAGAACCTCACCTTTAACGAGCAAATTCATTCCCTCAGCATGTGTATAGAGAGACACATGTCTCGCAGTTAGAAGATCAGCCCTCTTTCATCCATCACTCTGTCAGGACATGAACACATTGTTCCCTTGTACAATACACACAAACACACTCACACACATGTGCATTTCACTTCGAATTAATTTACAGGAAGCAGAATAGTGTCCTTGGAATTTGGGAACTGGAGACATGCTGTGTCTCCAAATGGCTTTGAGGTTATGAATGAAATTACAACAGGCACCATATGAATGAATGCCTGATGATAAGATCACTGGAATGGGAAGTAAATTTATATTTATTATTTATATATATATATATATATACATACACAAGTAGTATTACAATGTGGTATCAAAATGTTTCAAGACTATATGGTGCTATTCTAACCACATACATTACCACGTCTGCATTTTATCATGGACAGCAAGAACAAATTCAAGAGCGGAAGAACATCACTAAAAGACGACTAGAGATCAGGAAGATTTAATGACCCCAGAAAATATCGAAACTGTTCGGCAACTTGTGAATGACGATCGTCAGAGAACAATCCACATGATCTCACTTCCGCAGCCACCCTACTTGCCAGATTTGGCTCCTGCAAACTTCACCTTCATCCAGAAGATGAAGCTCAAAGGTCACTGTTTTGACACCATTGCAGAGATTCGGCGTGAATTGCAGAGGGTGCTTTGAAAAGAAAACTTCCAGGACACCTTCCAGAAGTATCAGTAACCCTGGGAGCGCTGTATTGCTGTGCAAGGGGGCTATTTTAAAAGTGATAGTGTGTAAACATAGATAAATAAAGTACCTTCTTGTAAACAGAGCAAGTCTGAAAACCTTTTGATACTACCTTGTGTATGTATGTATGTATGTATATATGTATATACTGTGTGTGTGTGTGTGTGTGTATATACACACATATATATATATATATATATATATATATATATATATATATATATATATATATATATATATATATATATATATATATATATATATATACATGCTGTAGTTGGAAAATTTTGACACGATATAAGCCGATGACCCCAATCTACATCATGCTCCTTGTAAAACTGCTATCCCATACTTTTTCTTATCTTTACTAAAGAATTGAAAAGCTGCCAATCCCTTCTCCTCTGGATCAGGATTCTTTACGAAGCATTGCACTTAATTCTTGTGCTCCACTGATTCCCTCTGGCGGTTTTGAAGTCCTCTGGCCTCAGAGAGCTTTTAAGATACTATACCGTATCTTTACTCAAGCACCGTTCATTGGTTTTCTGTCTGAACTGTCCAGCTCACCTCTTCCTGCCCACAATTCCTTCCTGTCCACCAATCAAGCTGCAAACTTATAATGGAGACATTAGTCCTGAGCCTCTTTTAGTCCATTTTACTTTTCTCTCTACGTTTCATTTTCTTACGTCTTGTAGCATGACAGTCTGTATGACTGTCCCCCCCTTCCCTTATTACTCTGTCCATCTTCAAAAGTTTCATTTAAACCCCTTTTGCTCATCTTCATTCTTCTACATGAAACTAAGTCTGTACAGATGACATTTGCTTGCCCTTAACTGTCTCTCTAGCCAGCTGCCACTTTTTATTTGACTAGGCAACACAAACCATTTAACAGCAAGGATTAAACAAGCAGCTGTTAATGGCCAATAGAGAGGTGGGATGTAACAAAGTCCAATAACTTCAAAGGAAATACTACATTTCAAAAGTAGAATTCTTACTTTCTAGGAATTACACAATTTTTATAGATACCTGCTTATAGTACGTTGTTCCTCCCCAACCTGTTGCCACACCATTATCTTAAAAGAAAAAACAAGGAATAAAGCTATAGCTAGTTAACCTTAGCTGATGTTTCCCCACAGTCATTAGTCCCTTTGGTTTCTTGGTAAGAAAGGCACTAATTTATCATCAGCGACAGTGATGTGCAGTGCCATTTTGTGCAGTGCCATCACCTTTTTAAAATCTCTCTCTGCATAGTTTAACGGTTTTGGCAGCATTTTATTAAAAAATTGTACTACGACAGATTCATCCTTATCTTCTAAAAATAGCTACAGCTGCTTACTGATGCAAATATATAGGAAGCTACCTAAATAAGATGTAAGTGTAGGTTCTAAATATGGTTTAATTTCTTGGGAAACAGCACAAACATGACTGTGGTGGATACCAGCTGTAAGCAATTTATTTCAGTTGGTTGACAGTTTGCCTGATATAATTGTCACACACAGCCACAAAACTCTTGTATAAGGCAATATAGCATTGCCTACACCATGTGTGGGCAGTCCTATGTGATGTTTTCCCACAAACTTGGGTTAAAATTCCATTAGGGGGAATTCACTGAATTTTACCGAATGTCCTCCCTCAGAAGCTTTAGTCAGTAAATTCGCTGTTTATGGTCCAGCCACTGGGGACAAATTCTTAATGCACAATGCCACAAAATTTGAAAATAACAATGATCATGCACTTGGTCAAGCTGCAGACCAGTCTCGCCTTTTTGATGATGGGCTCTTCGAGTGTGAAGACTGTTGCTTCGGGTCGTACACCCAAGATTCATCCACAAGTTGGAGGTAATGATCCTCAACCTGAAGGACGGGTCATCCATGGCACGCTGATGGAATCCTTGTTCAAATGACATTAGGATCGCCTCGACTGTTCTGTATGGCACACGGACAATAGCAGCAATGTGGTGGATTGTTCTCATACAATCATCATGCACAAGTTGCTGAATGGTTTCAGAATTTTCTGGAGTTGAGCTTGTCGAAGGTCATTTAGATCTCATGTTGTTTTCCAGTGATGTTATTCTGCTCTTGAAGCATGCATGCCACTCGAAACACTTCGACTGACTCATTTCAGCATCGCAGTAAACTTGTAGGATCAGATAAAATGTCTCTCTGGCAGATTTTCCCAGTTTCACGCAGAATTTCACATTTGCTGTTTTTTTAACTTGCTGTTCATGATGAAATCGCAGACATGGCAACACACATGGTCAGAATAACACCAGTTAGCACCATTAGTCTTAAAACTTTTTGATACCACCTCGTGAGATTCCATTAAGGGCATAGAAGTATGCTTAAGAGTGACCTTTGTGGGTGATTTGGTTGGAAGCAGCTGATATTTAATAGGAATCAAGGTCTAAAGAGATTCAACTTGTGAACTTTTCCTCCTCAGGGACAAAACCAGAGTCCTTTAGGTTATTTGTTTAAATGTACTCAGGTCTGGGTAACTGTCTTGAATTTGGAATATATTTGCCCTTTAACTTCATCTCTTATTTACAAGCCAAGCTCGAAACATGATCTAAAGCATGGTCATTCATATTCATCTATTTTCAGTAACAGATTTATTCCAGTCAGACATTTACTGGATCCTGAGAAGCAAGAACACAACCTTGATGGGATGCCAATCCATTGAAAGGCACCTTACACACCTTCACACTTATGTGCAATTTAGAGTCACCCATCCACCTTCTGGGACATGGGAGAAAAATTGTGAACAAAGCCACGCAAGCATATTTTTATTGTTCAGAGAGACCAGAAATGTGAGAGACAAATGGTGTGTGTGCATATGTGTTGTTTGCTTATGCTCCTTTGCCTATATCAGCTGTCCATGACACTTTAAGTTCTTCAAAATCAGTGCTCCTTCATCAAGATCCTTAAGCATCACTTTCCCGAACTGCTTACCCCAGTGAGAAATTAACTCATTGAAAGATTCGGTCCATAAGTCATCTGTGTAGATGTCATTATAGCTTAAATTCTTCAGCAGCCCTCCCGGGGTTCAAGCAGATGGGATGATCTGTTAATGATCCACTAATGCTAGTGTCAACCTAATGGAATAGTTTAGCTTATTCTGTCACTCAGACATGCGCACTCTCACAAGAGCAGTGAAGTCAATGTAGTGTTACGCACACACACACACACACACACACACACACACACACACACACACACACACACACACACACACTCTAATGCACACGGACACTAAAATCAATGAAGTGTGATCTGCACAAACAAGACTATTAAGTCAATAATATGCCCAGTCAGCATTAATTGAATCAAAGAATAGACGTCCGGTGCATTTTCCCATTCTAAAATCAAACTGTGGACACGCACTGGGTGCTTTATTGAGGGATGAGGCAAATTGGCTACAGGAATAATTATATAAGTAGAATAATTTGTGCACACTCAAATATCGGAAATGTCTTTAAAATGCTATGTACATTAAATTACGTAGTGTGTCGCTCCTTGCTGTATTTGCTTATTTGCATTGACTAAGAGTAAAATCTTTCTTTCGTCATCCCCTGCTATTTTGTAAATCACTCCCTCTCCATAGGGACACCTCATCAGAGGTCATTCTCTCCCTCCGTCTAACAGTTTCAGCAGTGAAAAAGACAGAAATAAAGCGCTGACATCGGCAAAGGAGACAAGGGAGGGAAAACAAATCTCTCTTGCCTTGCTAACACACCTGAGGCTTAAAAGGATGTAAGTTTGTAGTTGTGGTGTCTAACTGCTACCCCTAGCTACATCCATGTCCAATCTTCTTAAGTGTTAACAGGACAATCCAGAGAGATTTGAAGCTATTTTGTTGTACGAGCCTATTTCATGCTGTGTGTGTGTGTGTGTGTGTGTGTGTGTGTGTGTGTGTGTGTGTGTGTGTGTGTGTGTGTGTGTATGGAATGTAAAAGCACAGTCCTCACTATTTCCTCTTTTTTTACTTCTCCTCACTATCTTCTTCATTCAATTCTTCTTCTTTTTCTGACCTCTCTCTCTTATCCTGCAATTTTCTCTCATCCCCTCTCCTTCTTTTCTTGCTCTATCTTTCTTTTGATGTCCCAACAGGTCGGCAGTTGACAATCTTTAACAGCCAGGCGTCCATAAAAATCGGCGGTGGTGAAAAAGGCCGCAACTTCCAGGGTCAGATCTCAGGCCTGTACTACAACGGCTTGCAGGTCCTAAAGTTAGCGGCTGAGGGAGACCCGAATGTGCAAGTGCAGGGCAACCTGCGTCTCGTGGGCGAAGTGCCCTCTGTCCTCACCACAGACACCACGTCCACCACGCCACTTGCAGACATGTCCACCACTATTATGGAGACCACTACGACCATGGCCACCACCACTACCCGCAAGCAGCGCTCACCCACCATGAGAGACACTGTCACACAGGTAAGGTCTAAAAAAAAAAGGGTCAGCACTACACGCCATGTAATAAGGGGTAATTTTCCTCCTCTCTGGATTTAAATGATTATTATTACTACTGTAGGAAAAAATCTAGACTTCTTGTGGTAAGTATATAGTTGCTATTATTAGAAGGGGAAGAAAGAAGGTAAGAGTTAGATAAGGAGTAAGAAATTGTGTAGATACGCCAACAAATGCAAACATGTCCATCTAACCGATTATTTACGCTTTATCTACGGTTGTTCGTTTGAAATGTACCTTTCATTCCTTTTCTCTCTTCTACTGCCTTTGCCTGGGGCAGTGCGAAAGCAAAAATCTGCAACATTTGCCCAAATTGAATAAAGGCAGGAAGGAACTTAATTATCCCAAACAAGCATTAGAAAAAGCGCTCAAGTGTGAAGTGGCCATTAGCCTCTGCCACACAAGTGTTCATTCAAAAGGACAAAGACGTAACCATGCCCATCCCTTTAAATTCATCATTATCGTTTTATGCCATACAATGCAATTATTTAGAGCAGGGGAATGCATTGGCAGTCATAACAATGCTCATAGAAAAAAAACAAAAAAGGTCAGTATTTATTTCTCGCTCATTGTGAAGGGGACTTTCTGAATACAAAACGCAAAAAAGGATTTATTTGTAAGGGTGCATAATGATAAGCTGATTATTGATTATGAAATAAAGTATGCACAAAACCAGCATTCATTAGCTGCGGTAATCAGCTGTGTTAATATGGTCGTTTGAATATTCAAATACACAATGATTAATCTAGCCTAATGTATTTATTCAAAGTTTATTCTTTAAGTAAAGAAATAATTCAAGCTCAAATAAGCTTATTTACAACATTAGGTACCACAAATCATCTATTAAAAACTTGTGAATTACTGTTTCTAAGGAATAAAGCACTTCAGAACATGCTGACAAGCTGATTTTTTTCCTCAATAGTAACATGTTGTTATATCATTAGTAGTTTTATGCATTAACGATATATCATATTGCATTATAGTTCATTTTCTTCTTTTGAAGGACAACTTCCAACGGATCCAGGACAATCAGTCACTAACGTGTATGAAAGATATCCAAAGTTTAATGACAAAGAAAATGCATTTAGAGACCTCCGTGATGACTATGAGAACATTTGCTTATCAGTACATGGTGAACAAGTACATTGTTGAAGGTCATACCTAAAGATATGACAGTTGCAGCATGTCAATATGCCAAAAAAAGATAAGTCATCACACACACTAGGCAAATTACTCATGGTAGAATAACTGAATAAGTGATTTGGAATATTATCTAACAGATGACTCTTATTGAAATATGGCTTTAAATCATATTTCACCCTGCAATTCTGGTGGTGTGAAATTCTTCAATGGCAGTTCACAACTATTTGAAAAAGGATTGTTTAGATAGACAAGCTCGCTTTGTGCACAGGGGCATTGCCATGCTAGAGCAGGTTTGGGTTTCTCACTTCAGCTGACTGAGCTTTGGATATATGATTTGGGTCACTGTTTGGTTGTATGGTGAGGTTGGAAGTCGCAGTTAGTCGCAGTCCAGATTGTACTGCAAGGTGTTAAATTATGGAATGGTAGCCATGTTGGTTTAGTTTTCCCTTCATTCAGAATAAATATCCAACCTTCCCTGCACCAAAACAACTTGAGCTTCCACCTCCATGTTTGACTGTGGGGGTGAAACTTAAATAAGTTCTTCTATTAGAGCCAAAAAAATTTAAATTAGGACTGTCCAATCAGAACTTTTACCCAGTCATTCATTGTTCAGTGTTTTTGCTTTGAACCTAGTTGTTTGCATTTAAACAAAAGGAACATGTGTCTCCAAAACCATAGAAGACTGTTTCCAAATTGATGACAGGCACGGTATATTTATTAGATTTGTACATTACTGTAACTCATTACCAATTTTATGATATTTTAATCAATACTCATAGTAATGTAACCATATATATATATATAAAGGGATTTCAAAGATGTAATGTAGCTGTATGAAAAAGAAAAGTGGCGGTATTTAGCATCAGTCGCTTTTCTGACAGATAACATCCTTAACATTATTGGCAATTAAATATTCAGACGATCAAGTGTCCACACTTTTTTCCAATGGAATGCTATCAAAGCGGGTCATTCCAATTGGGCACAACATATGGGAAAGAAACGATCTCGCTCTGAAACAGATGTCTGATTCATCTATTACGACCAGAAGGAGTGGATAAAAACCAGATATGTTCCAATTTTAGTTTTAAAATAATGAACAATAGACAAAGAGAACTAGAGCTGAGTTAGAGAAACAGCATAAACCCCATTAGAAATAGCATTCGTTTCAATAGCAAACTCCCCGTCGACTACCAGGTATATTTTGTGGTATTCATTTTGTGGTGACAAGTTTGTATTAAGATTTTTTTTAAATCATGGTTCTATTAAAAACACAAAAGCTGCATGTATGCATTTTCCTGTATACATTCACCTAAATCTCGAAGCGCTTTGATTTATTATTTTCAGCAATACCTGTCGTTGGCAGTGTGTTAGATTAAGTAGGTTGGAACACAGGAGGAGGTGATTTCATTGTAACTATAAATACATCAGATGAACTGATGTTCCTCTCCTGCTTCTACAAGAAAACAGCAAACAGCTGCCTAAGTGAGGCAGACAGACTCGGAGTGAGACAGAGAAGAAGAGCTTCAATCATACCTGTCTTTATGGCTGAATAAAAGTGCAGAGATTGAGAGGCATCACATGCCTTTGATCTTGATGTCTAACACTTTGATGGTTAAATAAAACATCGATTGTACTCTTTGATGTTTTTCCGCTCCGACTCCGAACCGGTGAGCAAAGCTACGCTGACGATGCTGACAAACAGAATAGTGTTTTCCTGTATGATGAAACCGTTGCAAAAATATATTATTTTTTAAAAACACAGTGGAGCAGTAATATACAGTAAACCTTTTAATAAAAAAAGTTTATTAGTAGAGCCCATTTACCAATTTTTTACTGAATTTATGTGTAAGCATTGGGATAAACTAAATTCAAATTTTCTGCTAGATTTAGACAATTTCCTACTCATATGTAACGTAGGTTGAGAAAAACCAATCACCCATAAATGACCATGCATGCGCAGAGAATCATCTAACGACTCCCACAAATCTCTTTAAAATGCAAAGTTCACAACAAGCTAAACGCATCATGATGTCTAAATGTGTTTCCAGTGATGCTGCTTAAACATGTTTACTAATATAGTTGCACACTTACTCACAAACTCTTTTTCTTCATTCTTAAACCTGGCAATATACAGTGTGGGGCACACTGAAACTGAGCAATCAGATGGGAAGGGTCTTAGTAAAAGAAGTGCTTTATGGCAAAGTAGCTGGACAGAAGGCGTTTCTCGGTGCAAACCTCATGGAAGCCTGCTTGGGCCGTTTGCTTCTGTTTAGCCACTTATCCATAAAGCCCAGATCTATCTATCTATCTATCTATCTATCTATCTATCTATCTATCTATCTATCTATCTATCTATCTATCTATCTATCTATCTATCTATCTATCTATCTATCTATCTATCTATCTATCTATCCAACTGTCTATCTATCTGTCTGTTTGTCTGTCTGTCTGTCTGTCTGTCTGTCTGTCTGTCTGTCTGTCTGTCTGTCTGTCTATCTATCTATCTATCTATCTATCTATCTATCTATCTATCTAAATGAACCTTGGATATACTTTGGAGTAGTCAATGTGCAGTTTGTATAGCAGTATAGATTTACTGTCCTCTGAAAATCTAGTGCTGGCTTAATCCTCTGAAGCATGGAATTTACCAGCGCTGCACAGGTTGTTGCTGGGATCCTCTTTCACTCCTCCATAATGACATCACATAGCTGCTGGATGTGAGACACATGGTGCTGCTTTGCCTTCTGGATGCCCCACATGTGCTTAATAGAGTTTAGGACTGGAGACTTACTTGGCCACTCCATCACCTTCACCGAGGCAGTTGTCATCTTGGCAGTGTGTTTTGGGTCGTTTTTAGCCCCAGACTATGATGATACCACTAAGATGCTTGACTGTAAGCAAGACACAATTTTAATGGTAGTCCTCACCAGGGTGTCCTTGTCCACCACACATGCTAGACAAGTTTATCTTGTTCCCATTAGACCACTGGACATGGTTTCAGTAATTTATGCTATTAGGCAGGTTGTCTTTAGTAAACTGTTTGCAGGCTTTCTTGTAAACCAGCTACAGAAGATTCTTCCTTCTGGGATGACATCATGCAAACCGACTTGTTGCAGTGTGTGGCGTGCGGTCTGAGCACTGACAAGCAGACCTTCCGCTTCTGCAACCTCTAAAGTAATGCTGCAGCACTCAAGCTGCTGTTTTTTGAAGCAGCTTCTGCACCTGATGCACAGCACGAGCACTCAACTTCTTTGATGGACTCTTGAGAGTTCTGTTCAGAGTGGAAACCGTCTTGGAAAACCTCTGTATGAACCTGGTCACTGTACTGTAACTCGGTTTCAGGGTGTTACTGATCTTCTTATAGCCTCGGCATCTTTGTAGAGAGCAACAATTCTAATTCTCAAATCCTCAGAGTTCTTTACCATGAGGTGCCATGTTGAATATCCAGTGGTCAATATGAGAGAATTGTACTCAAAGCACCAAATATTAACTGCTCTAATACAAGAAACAAAAATTTGTATGGTCCTGTCAAGCAGACAAAAACATGAAGATGATGAATGGGACATATGGCTTTGCATGGTTACGCAACATACAGCTGTTATGACTTAGGGTGTACTCACTTTTGTTTCCAGTTATTTTGACAATAATGGCTGTATGTTGAGTTCTTTTCAGATGGACAGTGAATCTGAACTGCTATACAAGCTGCACATTGATATATATATATATATATACAGTGAGGAAAATAAGTATTTGAACACGCTGCTATTTTGCAAGATCTCCCACTTAGAAATCATGGAGGGGTCTGAAATTTTCATCGTAGGTGCATATCCACTGTGAGAGACATAATCTAAAAAAAAATCCAGAAATCACAATATATGATTTTTAAACTATTTATTTGTATGATACAGCTGCAAATAAGTATTTGAACACCTGTCTATCAGCTAGAATTCTGACCCTCAAAGACCTGTTAGTCTGCCTTTAAAATGTCCACCTCCACTACATTTATTATCCTAAATTAGATGCACCTGTTTGAGGTCGTTAGCTGCATAAAGACACCTGTCCACCCCATACAATCAGTAAGAATCCAACTACTAACATGGCCAAGACCAAAGAGCTGTCCAAAGACACTAGAGACAAAATTGTACACCTCCACAAGGCTGGAAAGGGCTACGGGGAAATTGCCAAGCAGCTTGGTGAAAAAAGGTCCACTGTTGGAGCAATCATTAGAAAATGGAAGAAGCTAAACATGACTGTCAGTCTCCCTCGGACTGGGGCTCCATGCAAGATCTCACCTTGTGGGGTCTCAATGATCCTAAGGAAGGTAAGAAATCAGCCCAGAACTACACAGGAGAAGTTGGTCAATGACCTGAAAAGAGCTGGGACCACCGTTTCCAAGGTTACTGTTGGTAATACACTAAGACGTCATGGTTTGAAATCATGCTTGGCACGGAAGGTTCCTCTGCTTAAACCAGCACATGTCCAGGCACATCTTAAGTTTGCCAATGACTATTTGGATGATCCAGAGGAGTCATGGGAGAAAGTCATGTGGTCAGATGAGACCAAAATAGAACTTTTGGGTCATAATTCCAATAAACGTGTTTGGAGGAAGAAGAATGATGAGTACCATCCAAAGAACACCATCCCTACTGTGAAGCATGGGGGTGGTAGCATCATGCTTTGGGGGTGTTTTCCTGCACATGGGACAGGGTGACTGCACTGTATTAAGGAGAGGATGACCGGGGCCTTGTATTGCGAGATTTTGGGGAACAACCTCCTTCCCTCATTTAGAGCATTGAAGATAGGTCGAGGCTGGGTCTTCCAACATGACAATGACCCGAAGCACACAGCCAGGATAACCAAGGAGTGTCTCTGTAAGAAGCATATCAAGGTTCTGGCGTGGCCTAGCCAGTCTCCAGACCTAAACCCAATAGAGAATCTTTGGAGGGAGCTCAAACTCCGTGTTTCTCAGCGACAGGCCCGAAACCTGACTGATCCAGAGAAGATCTGTGTGGAGGAGTGGGCCAAAATCCCTCCTGCAGTGTGTACAAACCTGGTGAAAAACTACAGGAAACGTTTGACCTCTGTAATTGCAAACAAAGGCTACTGTACCAAATATTAACATTGACTTTCTCAGGTGTTCAAATACTTATTTGCAGCTGTATCATACAAATAAATAGTTAAAAAAATCATACATTGTGATTTCTGGGGGTTTTTTTTTTAGATTATGTCTCTCACAGTGGACATGCACCTACGATGACAATTTCAGACCCCTCCATGATTTCTAAGTGGGAGACTTGCAAAATAGCAGGGTGTTCAAATACTTATTTTCCTCACTGTATATATATATATATATATATATATATATATATATATATATATATATATATATATATATATATATATATATATATATATATAAAAGACATCCACAACATCGTTTCTTTGCTTAGATATAAAAAATAAAAAAAATGATAATAAATATATTGTTGTTTTTTTTTATGGTTCTTCTTCTTCTTCTTCTTCTTTTTCTTCTTCTTCTTTTTCGTTTTATTGGCAGTTTAAATTTTTAAGTAGTGCATTACAGCTATCTACCATGGTAATGGATCAGAGAAATATATCCCTATTCCTCAGACCAAAAATTCGACATGATGCACAGCAAAAGTTCTGTTTGGTTTCCCGATGATTAACGTAATTTAAAATGCCATAATTACTTCAAAACGATTAGAAGAATATTTGGTCTTCATGCTCTATGTTTAGAATGATTTCACTGATAAAAAACAAAAATTATCTATATTTGTTTATGTTGATTAAAGTATTTAAATCTTGAAAAGTATTCATTTAAGGTACATTTAGAAGAGAATAAAATGTGCAAATAAGCTGTGATTAATCATGATTTTTTTTGTCACTTGACAGCCCTTAAATATGTATATATAGACATGAAATAAAAGACTTTTACAGCCATATGTTTCTTTTCAAAACTGTAACTACAAAGTTGGAGGCTTAGTCTTAATTGTGGAATAGATTTAGGATGTGGAAGCATCATATTCTCTCTTCATTTGAGTTAAGAGATCTAGCTCCAGCATAAAATTCCCCTGAGCACAATGTGAGCACCATGCTTATAGGTTTACATGAATTAGAGTGGAAGGTCTTCAGTGGCTTGCTGTAAAGCAATACCTTAACCGTATTGAATACCCCAGGCCTTCTCATCCTACAGCAGTACCTTTATTAATGATTCTAGTATTCCCTTGTGGATAGATAACCTTGTGAATGAATAAGCACAAATCTCCACATCCACATTCCAAAATCTTGTAAAACATCTTACTAGAAGAGATTATTTTAACAGCAAATGGGGATTAAAAAATGAATGGGATGTTCAAAATAATTGAGAATAATGAGAATATTGATATATAATGAGAATAAGATATATAATGAGAATATTGAGTTTTGTGTCTAAACACTTGTCCATATCCAGTTTCATAAACCATTATCTGTATTGTGCTTTTTGCACCATGCAAAATCACTGATAAAAATTTGGACCATAATTGTAAATTCGTTCACAACCCAAGTTGTACAGGTTGTGGCCTCCACTTTCTCTTTGTTTTAAAATTTACTACATGCCAAAATAATACAATTCTGAAAAGAATATAATAGTATAAAAATAGAAAAAATAGGAATAATAAAAAAAATTTGCGATGTCATTTTAGTTCATTAATTCATTTTAACGGCACTAATTTTATTAACACGCAAATAACGCAGCGCATATTTGTGTGACCATGTTTAATTACAAATATAAATAATTAAATATAAAAGAGACTAAATTAAAACCTTTACTCAGATATAAAAAAAAATAAACTATAAAAATAAAAATATTTTTTCTTCACTAAACATTTGTTTTACTGATGTGCCAAGTCTCAAATCAGCACCAAAATCCTCCATGATGCACACATCCGGCAATTAAAACCATCCGTGTGGAAACATAGCAAAAGTTCGGTTTGGTGTCCTGATGATTTCATGTTGGTTATAGTTGTAAAAACTTACAAATTACTAATTTAAGGTACATTTAGAACAGATAAAAATGTGCCATTAAGTTGCAAATAATCATGATTAAGTATTTTAAACAATTGACATTCCTATTATATATCTAATATATTATAAAAATATAACCCATAAGGTTAATTCAAACAAACAGGAAGTGGCTGAAACAAGGTATCTACTTTTTAGTTCGAAAGAGTTTAGTTTGAGATGTTTTTCTTAGAAGCTCAAAATCTGTAGCTGTCATTTTGATCTTTCAAATGAATCTGCAATGTCTGCACTTTATTATTAGCACCTAAATGGTGGTGAATTTATGCATAAAAATACATTTCCTTTTATATATCAAAATGCTAGCATGAATTATCTTATGAAAATGAAGATGCGAAAGCTACTGTAGCTCAGAATCATTGCTATTTTTGCAAGTCTAGACCTTTAATCATGGATAAAACCTTGTTTTTTTTTACACACTACGAAGAATTTCTGTCTGAAGTCTGCCTCAGAATATATGAACCTATTTTGTTAATTATAAGTAAATTGAACAAAGCATTACTGGCAAAAAATAATTAATTTCCATTATTTGTCAAATCTGTGGATTTGGAGGAAACAACATTGCTTAAAAGGAAATTTTAAAAGCCCAAATGAAATTAGTAACAAGTTCAAAAGGTGTTCACTAAGGAAATAGTGAAATGCCCATTCATAAAAGTGTTAGCCCTCTAAAAGAGTAATTGCCCAAGAAATAAGGGGAACTAGTTAATTATGATAATTTCAGATAGTTTTAAATAAAAGAAGTAAAGAAAGAAATGAAAGAAGAGCAACCACTTTTAAAACCTTCAGGTTTTAATGAAAATAGGACTGCATACTCAATAGAACTGATTTAATACCAGGAGTCCATGATACGCCTCATGCTCATGAACCTCATGCCACCGTAGTCCCTGAAGCTTCTGTACTCTCCAGGCCTGAAGTACCACATCCTGCCTCTGTAGTGGGGCTGCTCATACATGAGCCAGTGACCGTCCATCACATTGCAGGACATGCAGCCGCTGGACCAGTGGTAGCGATCCATGAAGGAATCACAGTCATCCATCACCTCATTCATCTGTCCCATGAAGTTGTCCTTCTCATAGATCCTCATTCTGTAGGATCCTCTGTGCTGTTTTGGAAATGTAAGAGTCAGTACACCAGGAAATACACCATAAATCCTAAATTTAGACTGAAATGAAGTGGAGAACTAATAACATACCATGGGGATCATGCGGCAGGACCTGATGCAGTTGTTGCCCCAGCCCCACATGTTCATGTAGTCAGCGTACTCGCCCCTTTTCATGAAATACTGGTTTCCCATGTAGTTGGTGCGGTCGTAGACCATCCAGCAGCCGCTCTCCACCCTGCAGGAGTGGCAGCGGCTCATGTAAGAGTGAATATCAGAACAATCACTGGTGCACTCATAGGAGCGCCCCATGAAGTTCTTGTCCTCATAGAAGATCACCTGTTTAAGCAAAAAGGGCAAATCCAATATTAATGAATCACAACAATATAATTGCTAAGGCTTGTCTTGATGATTACCTTTCCCATGATGGCTGTTTTGGTTTGTTCAAGCTGTTTCTAACTGGTGAACTGACATCCTGGCTGGTTTAACCCTTGCATTTATATTAGACCAAGACTAAAGAACTTGTGCCTCCTATTGTAAAAACTCATGACCAAGCAACCTAGCACAGAGGCCCATAGAGGGCTAAAAAGCTTTCAGTGCATTTTCTATGTGATACAGTCTCCGGAAGTTTCCATTGGCAAGTCAGTAGTTTCAAATGAAAAGCATTGTTTAACTATTTAAATGGCATTGGCAGCACCTACATTATGTCAATCTTTGTTTTAATCAGTAATGGTATGTTCTGCTGAATTGTACCTATCTAGCAGAATTATTTGTTTGCAAAATAGGAACATTAAATTTTTTAATTAACAAGAATATATATGGCAACTACAGCATATGTATCAGCTGAAGGTTTGATTGTCTAAGGACACTTTCTCACCCCCTAGTCCCGAATTGACAAATTGAAATAGCAAAAAATGAAATAGCTGAAATTTGCTAAGGGCAAATGAGCATTTTGTAGAATACTGCATGGTACATTGCACATTTGGCTGCACATAAAATATTTTCATGGGCCTAAGCAAATGTGTGTGTCAATTAAAATGTAAATGTTTAACATTTAAGGTACTGTTGTCATCTCAATGCATTTTCCTAAAAAAAAAAAAAAGCAGTGCTGTTTTTATATTCTTAAATGAGTGACTTTTTGTTTCTTGAATATTAGATAAAACAATTGAAGAGAAAGTTGTCTATATACAATGCTGTATTAAAAATTGTCTATCTATCTATCTATCTATCTATCTATCTATCTATCTATCTATCTATCTGTCTGTCTGTCTGTCTGTCTGTCTGTCTGTCTGTCTGTCTGTCTGTCTGTCTGTCTGTCTGTCTGTCTGTCTATTTATCTAGACTAGGCCTTAGTCTATCTACCTTAGTCAATCCACCTCTCAATACCATCCTTTTCATGCCACCGCTGTAGAAACCATCAATATTATAGAGAAACACTGTATAACACAGACAGGCATCTCATGTAGCAAGAATGAATGACATTACTAAAGCAAGAAACCCACAAACACAAAGTCTCCACTCACTGCAGCCACAGCTGCACCACCCACATACATCATCTGTAGCAGAAGCATCAATATTTACCTCATTATATGACCCCAGGTTTTCCATGTATATTTGTGAATTTTTTCAGTGCAATCTGGTTTTCCTGGGGATTTGAAATAAAGGCAGAATGTGTGTTTTTGCACAAAAGTAAAAAACTAAAGTATAAATGGTTTACGAAAAAGCTTAACTACTGTCTTGAAAATGTTGTCAACCAAATCCATTTTTACTCCTCAGTCAGACATTGTGGAATGAAAAAAAACCAGCTATTAAATCCACACAAATATGTTTGAGCTTGTGCAGTTTGCAGCAGATGCGGTTTGAGTGCTGATTAGTACACGCTCTGACCATCCAATCAAAGGACATGTTAGATGCCTTCTAGGGGGCCTTGGAGAAAGCAAATTGCAGTCTGATTGGTTAAAGCAACAGCTTCAAGCTACATAAATTCGACTCAATTGGGGGCCTGCAGTGTTCAAAGTGCAGAGAAGACCTTGCTCACACTGACGGCCCACCACTTTCTCTGCTTTTTCTCTTTCAGAACACAGATGATTTGCTAGTAGCATCAGCAGAATGTCCGAGCGATGATGAGGATTTAGAGGAGTGTGAGCCTGGCGGTGAGTATATTTTTCTGAATTGGGGTGTATTCATGGAGATTAATGGGACACACACATTAATTAAAGTCTGTGGTTTTATAAATACAGCTGTGATTGGTCAGTAGTGTTGCCATTATGTTATACAGGTTATGCATGTAATTGTTTCCTGACCTCATGGGCCAGAGTATTTATTATAATCTAAAAATGAATGTCGACCAACTGAGAACAGCCAAGATAAAGTCTATTACACTATAAGATCTCAGCCCTTCGCACATGTATCGTTCTTTAGGTACATCTAATTCATTAGGCTAAACAAAAAATAAATATAAAAACCTAAACAGCAGTAGTCATGTGTACATAAAACATGTGTAAAGATATTCCTTTTGTCAACATGAGGACATCCATTAAGTAATTAATCCTTATTCTATTTGTGAGATCTTCAGATGCAAATCTCTGTGATACGTCTTTTTAGTTTACTGATTCATTTGTTATATTTGGTATTTTTATTAACAACGATGGGCTTTCCTGAGCATTAATCTGTTACTTAGTGAAGACTTGTTAGAGTTTTATAAGGAATCATAGTAGCTACTATGATATTGGGTAGTTGGGAGTAGGAGTATTACACACACACACACACACACACACACACACACACACACACACACACACACACACACACATACACACCATTATACTGCAACAGAACTGGGGTTTGGCCCCTCCAAGCACTTTTCCATGAAAAATCTGATAAAAAAGTATTAATAATAATTTTCATTAATTTAATTTTCAAGTACAACAATAGCTATTTTTGTTACTTATTATAATCTTATTATAAGATTACTTAACAGGACCAAGGCCAGAGGCATCTATTACAGAATTGTCATAAAATGCAATATTATTGTTGTCAATAATAATAATAATAATAATAATGAATAAATTACAATATTTTTAAGACTTTCTAATTTTAGATTTATTAAATTCGAAGGCAAAACATCTTGCTGTTCCTGAGACAATCACCTTATGTTCATTTTTTAAGTTGTATATTAAGTTTCGAGTTTGAAAATAAAGTTGAAGCTTGTTTGTTAATTTCAGCCAATGTTTCCTTATGTGACATATTCACAATGTAAAAAAGGTTGTTTCTCAGGAATGTTGTCACTGCCTTTTTGACAACTTAGCGATCAAATTTGTCTACAGATTGTGAAGAAAATATCCCTCATATCAAACATCTGCTAAACATGTTTTGTTCAAATTGCTGTCAGAATTCTTTACTCCAAATTAAATAATAACTGGACAAAGTTAATTGGAAAAGAAATTTTAAATAATCTGATTTAGTAAAAATATTAAGATGGCCAACTTATAATTAGACATTTTTTTCATAACATTTGCCACTTTTCAGCCAATTATCTGAATGAATCATCATAAATTGTTCTGATTCATTTTGGTACTTATTTGTGAATTATAACACTATAACATATAATAATGTGCATTATGGACAAATGCTAGATTGAAATCAATCATTATTGTTAAGATTTGCTTTATAATGCAGTTATCCAGCTTTTGGTAATGAATAATTTTTGTGAATAATTTTACGGTGACGTAAAACAGCAGGTATAATTGTTTGTAAAAACAATACAAAACATTCTAAGGGTTGCCACTGAATCTCAGTGGAAGCAATTGTAGTAGAAGATACACAATTATATTTTATACTATATCAACTATATTATTATGGTACAATTATTTTTTCAAGTAATGTAAAAGTAAATGACTAGTAATAGAAATTAAAACTAGTTAAACAATAAAATTAAAATATATATTTATATTTTTATCTGTTTTTGTTGAAGGTTTAGGAAGATATAATGGTAAAGTTTTCCATATGTTTCAGTGGTATTTGTTTTTCATGTGGCTTTAAGGGGCAATATCACAGTCTATTGAGAATCCGCCATGCTAATCAATGGTTACTGGGTTACTGATCAGAAGGTCGGGGGTTCAAGCCCCAGTATCACCAACCTTCACCAGTGGTGCTGCGGTTTGACCAGAGATTCTGTCTTTTTTCATAAAGTTAGGGCAAATCTCAAACGCCATTCTATACCATACTGTATATTTCTCTATTCTACTTACATAGCAGTGTAAAGTGTATATATTGTATCATACACTGATCTCAGATTCAAGCAAAAAGTTTAATATATCATTAAGTATTAAGATATCATTAGTCATATACATCACTATTGTGGATTTTATTGCATTGAACGTTTGTTCACATAATGATTAATTCAGTTATTCAACCCCAAAGAGAGAGAGAAAAGGGTGCAGAGAAAAGGGTGGGCAACATGCAATTTCAGCTTTAAACACTGCTGATCATTGACATGTGTGTCTTCTTGTGTTGTGCCTGAGGAAACAGGGATTTGTTTTTTTTGTTTAGTTTTTTTATTGCAGTGGAAGGATAGAGGAGGAAATGCATTGTGCTGCATTGTGATGATGATCTTGGGGTCTTGTGAAACGTCTCATGGACCTTCACGTCTCAGAGTTTTATCTCATTGGGCTAATTAATCTCTGCCCTTGTTAGACATCCCTAATTACATCAACTAATGAAGCCTGGCTTCTGGTTTTCTCCTTCCTAATGAGCCAGCAACACAATGCAGTAAAACACAAACAGTGGATTCCTTCAGACACACTCATAAACATACACACTATTTACATATAGTCCAAAATAATTGATTTATTGTTGGCTCATAATTCAATAGGAAAAAGGTAACTATAGTGGAGCTTTCAACAAAATCTTCTTCTTCTTCTTTTTCTTTCGGCTGCTCCCATTAGGGGTCGCCACAGCGGATCATCCGTCTCCATACCACCCTGTCCTCTATATCTGCCTCTTTTACACCAACTACCTGCATGTCTTCCCTCACCACATCCATGAACCTCCTCCTTGGCCTTCCTCTTTTCCTCCTACCTGGTGGCTCCATCTTCAGCATTTTTCTACCAATATAATTCACGTCCCTTCTCTGCACATGTCCAAACCATCTCAATCTCGCCTCCCTCACCTTGTCACCACAACATCCTACATGTGCTGTCCCTCTAATAAACTCATTTCTAATCTTGTCCATCCTCGTCACTCCCAACGAAAACCTCAACATCTTCAGCTCTGCTACCTCCAGCTCCACCTCCTGTCTTTTACTCAATGCCACTGTCTCTAATCCATACAACATCGCAGGTCTCACCACAGTCCTATAAACTTTCCCTTTCATTCTTGCAGATACTCTTCTATCACAAATCACTCCTGTCACTCTTCTCCACCCACTCCACCCTGCCTGCACTCTTTTCTTTACTTCCCTAACACACTCTCCATTACTTTGCACTGTTGACCCCAGGTACCTGAACTCCTCCACCTTCTTCACCTCTTCACCCTGCAACCGCATCACTCCACTGCCCTCCCTCTCATTCACACACATGTACTCTGTCTTACTCCTACTGACTTTCATTCCCCTTCTCTCCAGCGCATATCTCCACCTCTCCAGGCTCTTCTCAACCTGCTCTCTACTCTCACCACAAATCACAATATCATCTGCAAACATCATAGTCCAGGGAGACTCCTGTCTGACCTCGTCCGTCAACCTGTCCATCACCACTGCAAACAGGAAAGGGCTCAGGGCCGATCCTTGATGTAGTCCAACCTTCACCCTGAACCAGTCTGTCGTACCTACTGCACACTTTACTGCCGTCACACTGTCCTCATACATGTCCTGCACCCCCCTCAAATACTTCTCTGACACACCTGACTTCCTCATACAATACCACAACTCCTCTCTCGGCACCCTGTCGTACGCTTTCTCTAAATCCACAAATACACAATGCAGCTCCTTCTGTCCTTCTCTATACTTCTCCATCAACATCCTCAAAGCAAATAAGGCATCTGTGGTGCTCTTCCTCGGCATGAAACCATACTGTTGCTCACAGATGGTCACCTCTTCTCTCAGCCTGGCTTCCACTACTCTTTCCCATAACTTCATGGTGTGACTGATCAACTTAATTCCCCTGTAGTTACTGCAGGTTTGCACATCTCCCTTATGCTTAAAGATCGGTACCAGCACACTCCTTCTCCATTCCTCAGGCATCCTCTCCCCTTCCAGAATCCTGTTAAACAATCTGGTTAAAAACTCCACTGCCATCTCTCCTAAACATCTCCACGCTTCTACCGGTATGTCATCTGGTCCAACCGACTTTCCATTCTTCATCCTCTTAATCGCTGCTCTCACTTCCTCCTTACTAATCCTATCTACATCCTGCTTCACCAACTCCACATCCTCCAACCTTCTCTCTCTCTGATTTTCCTCATTCATCAGCTGCTCAAAATACTCCCTCCATCTTCTCAACACACTCTCCTCACTAGTCAACACATTTCCCTCTCCATCCTTTATTGCTCTAACTTGCAGTACATCCTTCCCAGCTCGGTCCCTCTGCTTGGCCAATCGGTATAAATCCTTTTCTCCTTCCTTAGTGTCCAACCTCTTATACAGTTCCTCATATGCCTTTTCCTTGGCTTTCGCCACATCCCTTTTAACCTGCTGCCGCATCTCCTTGTACTCCTGCCTACTTTTCTCATCACTCTGTCGATCCCACTTCTGTTTTGCCAATCTCTTTCCCCTAATGCTCTCCTGCACTTCCTCATTCCACCACCACGTCTCCTTGTCTTGCTTTCTATTTCCAGATGTCACACCAAGTACTTTTCTAGCTGCCTCCCTCATCACTCCTGCGGTAGTTGCCCAATCATCCGGCACCTCTTTACCACCACCAAGCCCCTGTCTGACCTCTTCCCTGAACCTCACACTACACTCTTCCTCCTTCAGTTTCCACCATCTTATTCTTCTTTCAAACCTTACTTTCCTCCTCTTCTTCTTCGCCTCCAAAACCATCCTACAGACCACCATTCGATGCTGTCTAGCTACACTGTCCCCCGCCAACACCTTACAGTCTCCAATCTCCTTCAGGTTGCATCTCCTACACAGAAGATAATCCACCTGTGTGCACCTTCCTCCACTCTTATATGTCACCCTATGATCCTCCTTCTTCTTAAAATACGTGTTCACCACTGCCATTTCCATCCTTTTAGCAAAATCTACCACCATCTGCCCTTCCACATTCCTCTCCTTAAAACCATACCTACCCATCACCTCCTCATCACCTCTGTTCCCTTCACCTACATGCCCATTAAAGTCTGCCCCAATCACCAATCGTTCTTTCCTAGGTACACCATCTACCACTTCATCTAATTCACTCCAGAATCTTTCCTTCTCCTCCATCTCACAGCCAACTTGTGGAGCATAGGCACTGATGACATTTATCATCATCCCTTCAACTTCCACCTTCACGATCATCACCCTATCAGAAACTCTCTTCACCTCCACTACACTCTTACTGTACTCTTCCTTCAGAATCACCCCTACACCATTTCTCTTCCCATCCACACCATGATAAAACAGTTTAAACCCACCTCCAATGTTCCTGGCCTTACTCCCTTTCCACTTGGTCTCCTGAACACACAACACATCTACCTTTCTCCTCTCCATCATATCAGCTATCTCTCTCCCTTTACCCGTCATAGTACCAACATTTAAAGTACCAACCCGAACCTCTACTCTCCTACACTGCTCCTTTTCCTGCCGTCTCTGTAGACGCCTTCCTCCTCTCCTTCTCCTCCTTCGGCCAACAGTAGCCCAATTTCCACCGGTACCCTGTCGGCTAACGATACCTGTGGCGGTCGTTGTTAACCCGGGCCTCGACCGATCCGGTATGAAATTCTCATTTGTGATCCGCATATTTGATTTGGCACATGTTTTACGCTGGATGCCCTTCCTAACGCAACCCTCCCCATTTACCCGGGCTTGGGACCGGCACTAAGAGTACACTGGCTTGTGCCCCCCTAATGGCTGGGTTAGCTTTCAACAAAATAGTAACTCATATTTTATAGGTCTCGAGTCCAGATTTGTTAGACATGTACACATCTAAGAATATAAAAGTTCTCTCCTCGGTATTTACGCTAGGTTTTCTTTTGTTTTTATGTTTGAAAACCTTATTTTTTTTTTATTCATACCATAACTATGTGTGAGCTTGGAATATGTTTTTTTTGTTTGTTGGTTTTATATCAACGGGTGCCAATAATTCTGTAGTTGACAGTAGACAGTAAAATTTACAGATGTGAACTGTTCCATCATCTTTCCGCTTCTGTTTAGCTCTGATTTGATTTCCTGGCAGGCATGTATAGAGCACGCATGTTTTATTGACATCATAACATTTTATTGCATGGATAGAGTACCAGGCCCTTCTGTGTTTTACTCTATTGAGTAGCAGATGTCCTTATTTTTTGGCCTACTGACACTTTTCTCCCAGGCTCCCAGCAATACTTCAAAGCACGCACATTCACATGAACTATCAAGCTAATATCATGATGGATTCCAACCTATATGGAAATTCGGTTCATTAATGTAGAACTTTGTTTATGCATATGACAGGAAAGGGAAGAGATGGCAATACGTGTAGTGAGACAATAATGTCTGATATTTTGCCTACCTCTAATGAAGACGGATTGAACAATAAAACCGAATGTGTTACCAGTACATGTTTTAAAGTGGCCTGAACGGAGGCAGAAGATGATACATCACCTGTGAATGAAAGACAATCAAATCATCAAATACACTCACAAACAGCAAGAGCAATCGTCTGCTTAATGGGCCTTTACACCAAATATTATTCTGTTGTATGAATCCATTGTTAGTTTAATGTTTTATTTATTCAAGATCTAGAAGCTGCTTAACGCTCGGCTTAAAATATTAACTAAAACACTATAACATGCTATAAAAAGAGGAGTATATGGACTTTTTTCCATTTCAAGCAAAGCAGTAAAATAAAGCAACAGCAGGCTATAAACTCTCACAGTCATAAACGAATCGATTAGGGTAGAACAGTAAAACATTTTTGATTAGAGAGCTTTCCCTAAGAGCATCACAGCACCATTATAACTAACCCTAAACCTCCATGCTCATTTTCTTTAAATGCACATTGTGCACTGAAGACCTTGTGGCAAAATGTTAATTGGTACTCAATGAACAAACAGCACTTGCTGAATCATCTGTTTGGGCTTTTTATTATTTTTTTTTTTATCTGACAGATTTTTTTTTGTTTGGTATGCATGTAAAAGGACGTTCCTCTAATGAGCTGTGGAGACTTTGCTAGAATAACATTTAGAAGTGTAGTGTTAAATTGAAGGAATGAGTGATATCGCAGTTTCACTCTGATGTAATTACTCAAACAAAAAAAT
Source organism: Silurus aristotelis (assembly GCF_946808225.1). Classification (NCBI taxonomy): domain Eukaryota; kingdom Metazoa; phylum Chordata; class Actinopteri; order Siluriformes; family Siluridae; genus Silurus; species Silurus aristotelis. The sequence continues at coordinate 9,789,277 of NC_139600.1, read as the reverse complement.
GCTTATGGATGACTTACGATTAAATGAAATAGTGCTGGGCCAATTATTTCGGTCAAGTGAAATTACAAGAAGACCTCGCTTATATTGAATGTGAAATATGGCAGTTCAATCTTAATTTAAATGTACATTTGATTTAGAGTATTTTTTTTGTGCCTTTATTTACATTTGTAAGTGAACAGGGTTGAAATTCTCGTAGCTTGCATTTGTATACAAGACTATATATATATATATATATATATATATATATATATATATATATATATATATATATATATATATATATACAGTGCAACCTCAATACTCCTGGGGGTCTATGACCCCTCACGAGTAACAAAAAATAGCGAAGTTTTCACTCTCTCCTTTTGATGGTTCCTTTTTCAAGGGACATGATCTGTACTGTAAACTCAACAAAATTAGTGAATTACTTATTTACTACTTCAAATAAATATTAGAATAATAATAGTTTTTAAACAATTTTCATGTAATTTATTAGTACAAACTGTGTTTTTAAATGTTACTCCGAACCTTTGAGCCACTCGCGGCTTCTCGCAAACTATCAGATATTTCTTGAGTTACCCAGTCGGGTTCCAAAAAAAAAAAAAAAAAGTTGCAAACTATCGAGATCGTTAGTGTTAAGGTCGCAGGTATCAAGGTTCCACTGTGTATTTGATATATATTTGTGTGTGTGTGTGTGTGTGTGTGTGTGTGTGTGTGTGTGTGTGTGTGTGTGTGTGTGTGTGTGTGTGTGTGTGTGCTCAATATAGCTGCAAAACTTCAACAATTTGTAGCTTTTAAATCTCTTGTAAATGTTCGAAGCATTTTATGATAGGGGAAATTCTGTAGATTTCAGTCACCAGTGATATATGGCTAAGCTGATGAGGTGTAACAACTTGTCAGATGTTGTTTAAGCTAAATTCTGGAAAACAGCCAAAGAATTACCAAGAAACTATTATCTGATTAAATTTCTAAAATCAGTGAGCTTTTTTAAATGATTAAATGATGTAATAAAAAGATATTAATTAAAAGAATCCTTCCAACTGAGCATAAAGTAGTCAGATATTATAGGCTTGTGTTAAAATGCAAAAATAGATTTTAACAAAACCTTTTATGGCTGCATGTCATAAACGTTTCCATGTGAAAGAAACATTTTATGAAACTAGACAATATGTTGCATCATATGGACATGCATCATATATAACAAACTCAGTTCTTAGTACCTCCTGACTGAAACAAAATTGCTGATGTCTTTATATCATAACCAATAATAAAATTCAATATAAAAGCAAACTCAGCCGCGCACATTCTCTCTCTTACGTAGTTAATTATCTTTGTTTACCTGTGTAATAGCTGCTCTGTTTCAGCAGTAACTATTGTTGAACCTGTTGATCCTAAATTCAAGTAGCACATAGCGGCAGATACAAACGATAAGAGAAAAAAGATCAACAGCACAGACAGATTTATGAAAGAAACTAATATAAACAAAAGAGAGGAAAGAAAAATAGGCCATTGCAGGTTATTGATACATGAAAGAATAGAAAGGCGGTCTTTTTTTTTGGCCTGGAAATCCCTCGTTTTTACACCTTGAGGACAGAGCAAGAGAGAATTTCTATTTTATCAGTCATTAGTGTTTGATGCAGAAGAATTTTGCCTTTGAATAACATTATTAGTGTCTGTCAGTAGGTCCCAGGTTAAGCCTTAGACCTGTAGTAACATTTATTCTCTAAATGTGTGGCATCATGTGTACTTGTGCTTTATAATACAGTATTTTATATATTTCTTTACATAATATGGAGGATGTTTTTTGTGTGTATTTTTTTTATCAATTTTTTTATATTGGATCAAGTTGGATCAGTTGTTTTTTCCCTTCCAAATCTTTCCTCATTAAAATTGTGTAGTATCTGTATAAAAATGGTAGTGTATTAAAACCTATTCTTTAGTCAAGACTTCAAATCACAGAAAAACAAAGCAAAATTTAAAATCATGAAGGTATTATTTATCTTTACTCCAGTAATGTTTAAAACCACATCCCAAATTAAACTAGTCTTAGAAGTACAAATTACATTGTGGATGCCAAATTTGAATGAAAGCAATATTATTGGGAATATAATTACTAAGATTAATATGCAACTGCTTTAAGAGTAGGTTTTCGAGGTTTTTTCTTTTGTGCTTCACTGGCTTTTTTTGTTCATTTAAAAAAGTTTTTAGTTAATAGTACTGTCATACTGTCTACTGTGTGTGCTCAGTAGAACTCTCAGTCTTGTTTGAATATTAAAAAACATGTATACCTTCTTAGTAGATAGTGAGTTCTTAGATGAAATGTCATTTCACTTGAAAGCTCAAAGCTTTATGAAATGTAATGAGCATACGCTGTACCATCGGTGTACTTTTTACATTTTTTATACATTCGATTGCAACCTTTATTCCATTATCAGATTTTAATTAGGCTAGCTGAACACCATAAATTATTCAGTGTTTTTTCCATTTCCAGTCCATTTTTGTTGATCCTCAACCATTCTAATAACCATTAGAACCACATTCTAATAACCATCTTCCTTAACCAAACGCAAACCGTGAAACATGAATCTATAAATATTTTTTTTATTGAATTTGTTAAAAAATTTAACGTTTATTAGTAGTAGTAGTACAAGTGCTATAGAACAAGACAAAATATTAATGTAAATTATTTTACAATTTACATATCACAGTTGCTTTTATGGCAAACTTTCACTGCAGAGTTTAACCATTAACACAATATGTATAAATAATAACAGAACCAGTTTGCTGGAATCGGATCTTAGTTCCCGTGAAGGAAAATTGAAATTTCGCAGCATGTAAGATATTAGATATATTTGTGTGCCTTCAACTTTGTGGAGATTAGAAAATGACCACATTTGGTCCATGTGGGAATTTGATAGTCAGGTGTCTACAATCTTTTGGCCACATAGTATATATATATTTTTTTGTTATAATGAATGTAATTTAAAATTAGCTAATACAGCCATTGGTCAATCTGGAATTTGCTATTATTTATTAATTATCATATACTTGTGTCAAAATGTTCAAAATATCCAATATTTATCTATGTTATGCACATTTGAGGCTTTCTAAAGTTGGTTTATAGGTCCATTCCTTTCATATTTTTGTACCAGACTAGAGAACTATCTATCCTTTCTGGCACATATGAAGCTAATATTACTTTCCAAAGCTCACAAAGGGAGCTGGGGTGGATGTGTTGCATTCTTTTTTTTCTTTTTTATTATTATTAATATGGGTGCAATGTTCTTCAGAGTCTAGCCATGACCCCGCTCTTCATTCCCTTTATATCCTATATGTAATCAGTACAGCGTCAGATACTGTCCAAATAATTTCACACTCCTTTTTTGATAGCGATGTGTTCATGGAATATAGCATAATGCTGTTATAAAAAAATAATAACCACTCAACATGGAGTAAATTACTGCTGATACTCCAATGTTAATTATTTCATTACACTGTGTGTTCGTCATTACTTTTATTAATATTGTTGTAATATCAATGCAGGTTACATTTTTTTTACTCACTTACAAAGCTTGTAATATGCCAGAAATGACAGCTTGTTGTGTTAACAAGAAAGTGGAAAGCCCAAATTCCTCTGTTTCCATAGACTTTCTTGGTATGAGTTGCAAAGTGCGACAATAGGAGACTTAATCTAAAAATGTGAAATAAACATCTCACATAAAAGGAACATATGGCAATGATAACACACCACATTGTGTTTATATATATATATATATATATATATATATATATAATGTTGATGCAAATAGCACAAACTACTTTTATTGTTATAGGAATATATCCAACTTCTGGTTCTGACCAGTGATTGAGAATGCATCAAAGCAGTCTTATATAATACACATAACCAGTATCTTGGTTGTTCTGAGTGTTTCTGCATTACCCTGGTATCTGGCAATATTTTATGATTTAAAACTAACAAGGGTTTAATGGGACATTACTGACTACCAGCTGTTTTTTCTTCAGAGCTCAACTACACATTCAGGGAAATCTGTTTATATTGCGTCCTAAGGCTGAAGGTCCTTTTACTGTTTCACATTGTATCTCTGTCTGTTTGAAGTCTTGCTCAGTACTCATGCGTGCTTCTTTGAGAAATCAATCTGAGTTATCATTTAAACCAGTGTTTAGGTGCTGCACCACTCACATGGCAGGAAGGCCATTCTTAGGGTGTGTCAAAGCCATCATTGTGGCCACAACCTAGATCTCTTTCAAAAAATAGTGAGATATATATTTTTAATTTTTTTATTTTACAGCATATAATTAATTAGAGGCTGTGTTATTTCTTCACTTGCACTGCATCAGTGGTCGTGAAAAAAATTTATTGGTGGCCATGTCTTATTACAACATAGCAACACTACCACCTCATAGACCCCTTGGTTTTTTGTTAGACAGTTTTTTTTTTTTTAACAAAGATTTTTTTACATTTATATAAATGAAAGCTATTGTCCTTGGTATCACTCGAATGGCTTTTTTTAAACATAAAATCCATACACAATGTATTTAATAGAATTGTCTAAACAGTAAAATAATTTGCTAACCTCCAATAGTCTCTGATAAAATGGATTCTTATTCCTTATCTCAAAAGGCCAATTTTCTGAATTATTGAATGCTTCAACCATATAATTGGAGACTATCTGTGAAAAACTAATCCCTTAAGTACTGGATTATAATTTTTTTTTTTTTTTGTATTAATTCATCTGCCTAAGCAGTGGATAAATGTTCTGTATCTCATTCACATAATACTGTCTTATATTGGCTGTGATTTCTGGGAATTAAGCAAATAGTGCCTTCAGCCTTAAGGCACAATGATGCAACAGTACAACTTACACACAACTTCACAACTATTAAAACATTAGCGTATCTAGTCTACATTATTGGTTTTGGGATGGGTGTGTGTGTGTGTGTGTGTGTGTGTGTGTGTGTGTGTGTGTGTGTGTGTGTGTGTGTTACAGATGAGGGAGGGTTTAATCCAAAATTGAGAAATGTATGAAATAATGTTTTTTCAAGTATTTACAACCTGCCTTTGTTAATTGCTATGTTTTTGTTCTCCTTTGTGGGTTTGCAAAATATTAAAGCATTATAGATATAATCATGTATAACAAAGGACTGTATTTTGGGGGGAAACATTTTGATGTCAAGGGCATGGTGGGGTAAAACATTTCCCTGCACATGGGTGTCATTTCCATTGGTATTAATACACCTTATCAAATTTCAGAAAAAGCAAAAAACTAAAAGCAAAACTGCCATTGAAAATATTTGCATTATTCTTAGAATTTAATGAACACATTAAATGTCTGGTCCATAAAATAAGTGTATTGGAACAAGAATTGTTGACAAGATGAAACTGCATTGGGGATTGAATGTTAATGATATATTTCATGAAATTGTTGTTATTTTTTAGTGTGGGACTATGAATTACAAATTATTCCAAATATCCTAGCCTTACTTTGAAAGATTTGCATATAAATTGTAATAATTAGAGGAAACCCTCTCCAGTCATCATAATGTCTTTCGGGAGGAGGGATTATACTTTATAATCGCACAGAAAAAAACAAACAAAAAAAACACCTAATGGCAGATTAACGAGATTTAAAGACGCTTTGAAAATTGGGGTGAACATTGTTTATCACTATCCAAGAACAATCTTACACAGCTTTCTTTTTGTAATTTTTTTTTTCATGCAAAAATCATGCGGCCAATTTGTTGATGTAAGTGACCTGTACTATGTGGTTTGCTATCTTATTTAACCTATCCAATCTGTGAAAGAGAGAGAAAAAGAAAGAAAGAGAGAGAGAGAGAGAGAGAGAGAGAGAGAGAGAGAGAGAGAGAGAGAGAGAGAGAGAGAGAGAGAGCAGTCATAGGATAGTAAGGCGCTTGTATTTAGAACTGTGTTTTGTTGTTTTTTCTACATATTTTAGTGAAACAATAACGTCACTAACACTCTGGCTTTTGTAGCTTGTAGATGGTAAAGCTAAAGATAGCAAAGATAGCATCATTTAGATGAGTCAGATTGTACAAGAGCAACTTATCTGTATATATGCACTTTTACATTTAAGCCAGGTTCAGGGAAGAGAGAGTTGAGATCATTCTGATTAACATTTTAAATAGATAACCAATCACTAACTAAACTTAAACTAACCTCATTCAAAGTCATAGTGTTCTAATAATGTTTTTTTTTAACTGTTCTGCTATTGTTTTTCTTTCACTATTTGTTTGGATTTGGTTTAATCTAGTATACAGATTGCGCAGATATTTACTAATGCTTTTTCTCCCTTGCCCTGTCTCTTTCTTATCCTAGGAGGTGAATTAGTGTTGCCCATAATAACCGTGGATTCTCTAGATCCCCCATCAGTTGCAACAAGGTACCCAGTAATCCCTCCACCCCCTACCTACCATCCCTTCCTCACACTGCTCGAGACCACAAAAGAGTCCACATCCCCTTCCAATGGCCACATGCCATGTCCAATGGACCAAGAGGACTGTGAGGAGGCCATGGAGGTCTCGGCTTACGGCTCGGGTGAGATGACCGAGTCAGATGACGAGGACTATTACAAAAACTCCCCCCTAGTCACAGACCGAACCGTGCTTCCTCCTCCTCCAGCAGTAGCCGAAAACCCGCGTGGTGATCGCCATTTTTCTCGGCATCCACCCAACTCCCAGCGGCCCCTGCTTCCATCCACCCCCACAACCTCACCCCGACTCAAACCTAACATCAACAGTGGCCCTAATATTCCAGCAGGCAAAATGAACACCAGAGATCAAGTGCTCCTGCCACCCGTCCAGCCCTCTGGGGATCCCGAGCATGGCGGGCGGCACAGAAACATACCGAGTATAACCAACCCTCCTAATTTTCCTACTGCAGAGCCTTCATCTCCTGACCGAGGCCCTCCTGGAGCAGTGGAAGTGTTTCGGGAGTCCAGCAGCACCACGGGGATGGTGGTGGGGATTGTTGCAGCAGCTGCTTTGTGCATCCTCATCCTCCTGTACGCCATGTACAAATATCGTAACAGAGATGAAGGATCTTATCAAGTGGACCAGAGCCGCAACTACATCAGCAATTCAGCCACACAGAGCAATGGGACACTGGTGAAGGAGAAGCAGTCTGGTACAACCAAAACAAGCACCAAGAGCAAGAAGAACAAAGACAAGGAATATTATGTCTGAGCTCAGGCCTGACAGGGAACGTAACAGAACAGAGAAAAAGTGAAAGCTAGAGAGAGAGAGAGAGAGAGAGCGAGAGAGAGAGAGAGAGAGAGAGAGAGAGAGAGAGAGAGAGAGAGAGAGAGGTGGAATACTGAGGGAACAGGGACGGTAGAAAGACGGTATTTCTTGTAAACCCCTCCCAACTGTTGTCACCATTCTCAAACAAGGTCTATGAAACAACCAAGACAGAGAGATAAAGATTGAGAGATTGAGATTGCTTTCTTCCCTTTGACTTTTCAGTAAATATTCCTCATAACTTTTGTACTGTTGGATAAATGCACAGTGGACTTGTTCCGTTGTAACTATTCCACACACTTGCTTGCTCGTTGTAAATACCATGGTAGTCGTGGGTCTTCAGGATCTTCAGGATCACCTAACTTGTTGTTGCAACACCAATATGTGCCAAGCCCAGAAGATTCCTTCTTAATGAAGATGGTCAGTAAGGCTAGCTTTACCTGAAGTATTTTTATGAGCAATGTTCAAAAACCGAGCGAGTGTTGGAAAGTTGGGGATATTTAAAAGACAGTGAAGACCAAATAGTCGTGCCAGTCCAAAAATTACTGCCAAACCATCTCAGTGTCAAACCTGCCTCCCTTTCTGCTCCCAGTATTCATGTCATATTTCTCTCTCATTCACTCTCATTCAATCTCTCTCTCTCTCTCTCTCTCTCTCTCTCTCTCTCTCTCTCTCTCTCTCTCTCTCTCTCTCTCTCTCTCTTTTGCTTAATTCCCTGTTTGGCTTGTGCTCTTCAAATTCTTCTCCTTGTCTTCGGTGCTCAGGAGCTGATGCAACATAATTTCTGCTGTGTTTCAAGCATGTAGTATTCCTTAATGAAAAAGAGACAATAACCTGTTGAGTTTCTGTGGAGTTAAAAAAAATACATATATCAAAAAAAAAAAAAAAAACTCGCAACAAGTCTAACCATGGAAATTTGAGAACTCGACATCCACGGCTGCTGCGAAGCCACCGAAACGCTCTGAGGCCAAACCCCTGGTTGTCCTTCATTCCAGCAGATCTCCTCCACTTGTTTTTAGGGTTTAACGTCGAGCCCTTTTAAAGGTTATGAAATCATATATGAAAAAGCAGAAAAAGAAACATCTCACAGCAGAAAAATGACTTTGTTCCCTAGAAATATTATATATATATGTGTGTGTATAGACGACTGAGCAACTCAAGGACAACTTCACGGAAAGGGAGTTGTTAGATAAAAATTGTCCCCTGCTTTGAGGTGATAACAGGTCGTCAGTGTGAGTCAATTTCCTTCTTTACCTTGTGCATTTCTGGAACAAGCCACAATGCAACGTGTCCATGAAAAAGAGAAAAAACAAAACATTATGAAAAACTATGGACATAAAGAAAGTGCAGAAGCTATGGACCAGAGTGCTTGATTTTTTTTTCCATCTTTCTTTTACATTTTGTCATAAACTAAAAAGGGAAAAGACATTTATAGGGAAATATGCCGCAAGTCCCCGGTGTTTTGGCAGTGGGGAATGTGAAAGTTCATCGCAAGTGACCGTGTTCTAAATTTTGCTGCTGCAGCAAGTAGCAAGGGAAGACGGAAAAGACTGTATCAGTGTGAACTTTGGGGAAAAAAATAAACACTCTGAGGAAAGTGAAAGCTTCATTCTTTGAGGATGTACAACTTGAACTTTAGTATTCCAATATTCTCAACTCTACTACAAGAACAATTAAAAAAATATTCAAAAAAAAAAAAAAATGTTTGTGAAATGTCTAAATATTTGAAACTCATCCCACTGCTAAGACTTAAAAAAGATGTGTTTTCCCTACTTTATAACCCCTGTTTGGAGAGAAAAAAAATGATGATTGGTGAACATGGGAAGTAAATTTGATTTGTTGAACAGAATCTGGTTTACAACATTACAACGTTACCTTAAATTCCTCTTCATCACACTCTCACTTAGAGTATTTTATTCCATCAACCAACATGGCAGACCTTCATGATCCAACAAACTTTAGTTTTTCTTCAAAGCATCTGTGTGTGTGTGTGTGTGTGTGTGTGTGTGTGTGTGTGTGTGTGTGTGTGTGTGTGTGTGTGTGTGTGTGTGTGTATGCCTCAGGTCTTTCATGTTTTTGCTATTTTTTTCTTCTTCTTTTTTTTTTTCCTCCATCAAAAGAAAATCCACCCAACCCGCCCCACCCCGTGTGCCCCCTGTTCTTTCTAAATGTTCTTGTAAAGTGTTCCAGTGAGATGACTCTAAATATGTGTATATTAACAGAAGGGAATAAAATTGGTTATATACTTCTTACTCTTCGCGGTCATGTCTTTATTAAACCAATGGACCAATTTGGCAAACTGCATATTCTCAAAATTATTCTGACCATTTTATTATATATATATATATATATATATATATATATATATATATATATATATATATATATATATATATATATATATATATATATATATATATATATATATATTATATTATTTTACCATTTTATTATTATTATTATTATTATTATTATTATTATTATTATTAATTGCTATTTGTCTTCAAATGAAAACATTCCCACATCACAACAAACTTATTAAATCTAAGTGTTTTCCTGAGGGATGTGTAGGATTGAACAAAAAAAAAGTGCAGCTTACAAAAAGCATGTTTGAATCACTTTCTGTAGCTGAGTTGAGATCACAAACAAACATTGTGTCATTCTTTACTCTATTTATTTATTTATTTATAAAAAAACATTTATGGCTCTAAGCCCCAAGAGCGTTTCACATTATTATGACGGAATCAAATTTCAGAATCCAGATTGTACCGACCACTCGAACATTTCTATACATTTTTCCCTGCGGTTGTTGTGCTGAGAGAAAATCAAATTTCACATTCAGTATTTTGAGTTTTAATTTACAAATCTCACATAAGTGTAATAAATCACTTTGAGATGTCAGATTTAAGAGATTCTGATTTGTCAACAATTGAAATCCATTATATTTTTTAAATAATTTTGATGCAAAAAAGTCAAAGATGTTGATTAAATACAGAATTCTGAGGTACAAAGCACACATTATAATCAACTACCAAAAGGGCCAATTAAAAATCTTTGTTAACTTTAAATCTAAAATTTAAAAAAAAATTAAAGTAGTTGAGACACAAAGTGAGTACACAAAGAACAAAAGTAAAAACTGTGAGAAACTTAAATCTTAATGGAAGAATGTTTTGAAGTTAGAAGCTTTTATAAAACCCACTTCCTTTCTCCATCATAGAGATGGCAAAAGTACACACATCCTTCATTCGAATGGAAGTACAGATTCTCATGTTTTAATAGAGTCTAGTAAAAGTTGAAGTACTGACTACACTTTTTCACTCAAGTTAAAGTAAAGAAGTTTGGGCTCTGACATGAACTTAAGTAAAAAAGTAGTCATTACTACTACCTGTTTTAGTGTCATGCTGGTAACTGGAACTCACATCATATTAATATATTAATACAAAAGTATTAAAAGTTTTGTTATCTAATAAATGTATCCATCTGAACAACCACCATATAGAACACAAGCAGAGAAAAGATGATGGTGATCAGGAACGTCTCTGTTCTCATGCATGTTTACATCACTGACTTCCTCTGCCTCATCCACAGTAACCCCAGACTTCTTGTTTGCTTCTGCCCTGATTGTTGTTAGCTTTGTCGGCTAGCTTACATTTGTGGTGTGTGAGAGCCAGGAAATGATACACCAGTGGTGGATTGTAATAGCCGCACCAAGACAAGAAATAGGTTGATGGTCTGAAAACGTTGCACAGCAAGAAGCAAAATTGTCACCGTATAGATTAAATCTAAAATAACAAGCTTGTTTTAAATTGTAAGAAGTAGAAAGTACAGATGTTTGTGTACTTCGTTACTTCCCAACTCCATTTTGCCATTCAGCCATTTTGTCTGAATTCTGAGTAACGACTTCATAACCTACAATCTTTCACTTTTTTTATACCCTCAATGCACTGATTTCAAACATACATTTGATGTACTATAGTACATTAATGTACTATGGCCAAGAGGCACTTTCCCACCAATTTCTCACACTGTAACTCAAGATCTTCTGCTACAACCCATGTAAAGCAAATGTTTTCAAAAGCGGTCTTTGTGCACAGGGGTACTGTCATGCTGAAACAGGTTTGGGTCACTTATTTCAAGTGAAGGGTACAGTTAAATCTACCGCATCCAAAGACATTATGTGCCTCCAACTTGTAGTACAAGTTTGCGGAAGAATCACATATGGCTGGAAAAACCATTTGTTCCAGTAGTTTTGTCTGTGTAGTGTATATTTTATAGATTAGTCTTAGCTTTTGTTTAATATCTGTAGTATATCTGTTAGGCCTCTCTGCAACTCATATGGAGTCGGCTCGAGCAGGCTTCCCTAGACATTTGGAACTAGGACATGGATCTTTTGGTGCCAGGTCACACAAAGAATAAAAATATTTTTTTTTACTTTTATTTTATTCCCATTTTATTTACTTGCATGTTATGCAGGGTGTTGTGTATTGAGAAATTACCACTTTTGACTCTTTTCACACATTTTTATGCATCGATAAATGAAGACCTCAAGCTATGACTACAAACCAGACATTGCTGGACAGCTTTTGATGGACAGCTGGACACTGGTACAGTGGAATGTTTTTTGAAAAAGAGGAAAAGACCATATGATGAGACAGATATAGTTTTATTACAACAGGGGATTCTTCTGATCCTTTTTATATAATAGTTATCATGGTGAATAAAGATGTCGTGTTCTATTTATTAGGTGTGTGACAGACACGCCACAGATGTTAATGCAAGGTACAGTGGATGTCAAGTTTATGACAAAGTGGTCCATGACGGCCTGTTCTCTCTGACTCATGATAATAACGTCCATGTCCATAATTTCACACTCATTTTCATTCCCTTTTTCCCATACACTGAACTCAAATCCCCATACATTGTTTCCTATTGGAATGGTGCGCTTCCATGGAAAAAAAACATGGACTGTCTTTTAAATTTCATTACCAAAAAGATCAACAATGTATCTTATATAACACTTCATCTCTTCTATCCTACCAAGCATTATTTAAAAAAAGATATTTCCAGACATTGATATGTTCCTTCAGTAGTGCAGAAAATGAATCTCATCTGGGAATGTACACATACAGCTTTGTATTTGGAAGCAATACATTCATTTATTTATATTTTAAGATGAAAAATTCTTGCACACTCTATCACAACTTACATAGTGTTCTGGGTTTTGTTCTGGACTTCCATCCTACTTACTTCCATCCTACTTACTTCCATCCTACTTACTTCCATCCTACTTGCACAATCTTATCCAGCAACTTCAAAGCTTTTAAGACAAGGTCACTGTCATCCTTTTGATATTTTTGCAATTTAATAATATGTACCTCTAGTTTCGTTTTCACATCTCCGCTGTTTTGATGTATGTTTTGGACTTAATTAACAAACAATCAAATTTACAAAATAAATAAAGAAATAGTGAACTCAACTGGTGTGCACTATAAAGGGATTAGTGAATGAGTGAAAAGGGAGGGATTCAGCTGGAGTTTTTAGAAAATGAATTCACTCAGGCCTGATGTTCATTTCAGAAAACTTTCAAAAGTTTTTTTAATTATTTAAATTTGCAAGCGTCCATTAGCTCTACACCCGGAAGTTGAAAGTGCACACACACACACACACACACACACACACACACACACACACACACACAGGGCTTGCTCTAACACACCTGGTTTGGTTTAGTAATTAACTGACGCACTTGTGTGTTTTAGGAGAGCAAACACCCGGCGAGTGAAAATGCTGCTTCACCTATTAAAGCTTTCATTATTTCATGATTTGTATGTTTCCCTGTGCAGTCAGAGTGTGAGATATCAGCAAAATCCAAGTGATGTGAAACCTGTGTGGTCCAAAACACTGCTTGCACAGGGGAGATTGGGATGTTCATTGATGCGAGTCAACAACGTCTCTCTCTCTCTCTCTCTCTCTCTCTCTCTCTCTCTCTCTCTCTCTCTCTCTCTCTCTCTCTCTCTCTCTCTCTTTCTCTCTCAACTTAATTACACAAGGTTTTAATTGAATTTCCAAATCCCAGCACTGCCATGTGAGCTCATGGTTATTAATGATCTTCTCATCGATCGTCTCTGGAGAGAGAAAGGGAATACCTAACTGCCTCTCAAACGAAATGCATGGAAGCCTTTAGTAAGAGAAACGTCTCTGCCTTTTAAGGTAGGTGGAAAAGTTGGTTTTGTTTTAAAGTTACATTTGCAGAAACTCAGCAGCACATCAAATGAACAAAAAGAAGATAATGCAGCATAGATTCAAGTTACAGATGAACTAAAAGCAAGCATAATGCAGTATGTGCAGTGTTGGTGTTCATCTTCATGTCTTCTAAACCCTCTCCATCTGCTTCAGTGGAAGCATCATAACCTTGTGCTCCAGTACATCTGATCACATGCACATGATCAACTTGTGCTGTTAATATCATAAACAGCAGCTACGCTAATTCCTCTACACTGCTTCTCTCTCTCTCTCTACCCCTCCCGAGACATCCTGAGATTGCACCAGCTCCAGTCACGTCCCGTCTCATTAAGACTGTGGACCTCTAAAGAAGTAGATGCCGACCCCGCAAACATCCCAAACCATTTAGAGACGTACCAGCGCCAATTGGATCCCACTTCATGTAGAGTTTGGACACTGGACCTCCTTGAGTGTTTAAAGGCTCTGGCATGGAGAAGCTGGTGTTGGATCTGTGATGATCTCAAATGTTGAGCTATTTTATGAGTTGCTCAGAAGCTCCTAGATTTATAACCACAATGACTATATAAGACTGTAGAAAGAACATCTCTTATAATCACACACTCCCGTGCTCATTTTAGTTCTCACTCTACAATATTTTTTGTTGTTTGAAGACTATAATCAAACTCTTGATGTCACCCAAATGAGGATGGGTTTCCCTTTTGAGTCTGGTTCCTCTCAAGGTTTTTTCCTTATAACATCTAAGGGAGTTTTTCCTTGCCACAGTCGCCATGGCTTCTCATCTGGGATAAATACACACCATTCACCCTAATTCTTAAAATTCTGTAAAGCTGCTTTGAGACAATGTCTGTTGTGAAACACGCTAAAGACATAAACTTGACTTGACTTGACTTGACTTGACTTGGAAGCCAGAGATCACATTTCCAAACTGTAATATTTAGCTCAATTTTAACCAATTCACCTTTAACATACTCTCAACTGTCCTCAATTTAATCAGGGCTTCTGGTGAAAAATAGGTTTCATGGCTTTCAAATCTATTAGTCCCTCTGTTGAGACTGTATCATGGTAAAATCCATACTTTGGCCTCATTTGTTGCTTGGCTCGGATATAGAATGCACAATTTGGAAAAAAAAATATTAGCTTGATTAAAAATGAGCCTGGGGGCTGTGTGTTACTGAAAGTGTAGTGAAAACATGTTCATACATTAATCACATATTTAGCTCAGTTTAGCAGCTCATGTTAAAAAAAAAAGAAGCACAAAATAACATTCGGTTCAAATTTATCGAATTATTAGTTTCCATTTTGCTAATATTATGTTATGATATGACTTTCAAAAAGATGAATCAAATGTAATATAATATAATGATTTCTTTTTAAATAAAAACAATTGTTTCATTTAATCATATCAACATTCAAATCGTTAAAAAGTAATAAAATATTAATAAAAGCGATTCCTGAATATGGGTATGTATATATATATATATAAATGTATATGCCTGTCTATAATGTATTTTAATTGAATAAATTGAATATAAAAAATTGTACTGTAATAGATTTTGTTTTCCCCAGATTTCTAAATTGTTGGATTTATTTGGATTTTTTGACAAAACTGGTTTTGTAAAATGTTGTAAATATGATAACATTACTGAAACCCTATAATGGATTGGAATCATTTCATTATAATTTGCATACATTATAACCTACAGTACAGATACTCCACATAAGAGACTGTTTCCCAGGGCACGTGTATAAAACAATTTACGCATATTATACGAAAATAATTAAAAGCTGATGTAGCGTAATGCTGCTTGACATAAAGTAGACTTGATAGTCTCACCAGTTTGTTCATCATTATTCCAATAAGACCAAGACTCAAAGTTTTATTCCTCTTATTTAACAACAATTTGTGAATTGTAACAGAATGACACACTATATATTTTATTTATTGTTTTGGTTCATGCTGTGAAATATTCATGAAATGAGTTGGTTCTTGGTTACTGCTTTACCTCTGATAAATATAATGGAGACTCCTTTTTCACAGGGCGGTCATGTAACATGCTTTATAAGGTATATGTGCAGAAACATTGCTTCCTTAAAGAACCTTTTACAGCAAAAATTATTCTAAGCTACTTTGTTCTACTTGTATTCGTTCTACTTGTACTGCTACATTTCCGTGAGGCACAAATTGAGGATTTTGAGTTCTTGATGAAACTCTGTAAATGTTTGAGTTTTTATAGGTCTGTTGGATTTTATAGGCCATTCTGTAGTGGTTGATGCACATTATCTGAATATATTTAAAATATTAGTTTTATACAATCCTGAAAGCCTTTATAGTGGTGATTTTCACTCATTCTCTAACTTTCTCCTTCTTATTGTGTCACGACTGATCCCGGATCAGTGTTTTGAATTTATCAAAGCCTCCAGTGGTCTGCCAGTGTTCTTGTGCCAGTGGCTCCAGGATGTGTCTTGCATGATGGATGTAAGAACACATCCTAGTAGGCATGACACAAATTCATCCCTTATTTAAAAGTCAAATACGAAGCCTTACTTTCTCACTCGGAGTGGCAGGAGTTAAATCAAATACTGCAGTGTGTGGTATAGAAAGTAAAAGAAAGCCTTGTCGGGGAGAGAGTATACTGTAACATGGAAGTGTCTCTGTGGACGAGAGGGAAAGTGTGTGACAGAGGTAGAAAGGTGGTGTCTTTTGGGAAAGAGGGAGGAAGATCAAAGATAAAAAAGAAAGTGTGAAGTACAATGCGGAAACGTGATCCCAGATGTATTCCTGCACGCACGCAAACATACACGCTTACATCAGTGCACTTGCTCACTTCCCTTTTTTTTCTAGTTGCCATGGAAACAAGGTCCTGTCCTCTGCATGCGTGTGCTTGGGTCGAAAGAGTTCTCTGGCGAGCACTGGTTGGAAAGGCTGGTTACAGTTTGAGAGAGATGATGTCAAATACAAGAAGAATTGCTTCTGCAGCTGCTATAGTGCCACTTTCTTTTTCCCTAGAAATTAACCAAGAGCCAAACAGACTCATTCGTCAACACCCCACATTTAAACCAGCTCAGTCCCAAAAGCTGAGTGATACTATGTAGTGTGGGGATTCAGCCCAGCAGGGTTTTAATGAGACCACCAGGGTGTTTGGCTGAATGTGAACAGTGTGTACGTATGTCCCAATTCTACAGCACAGCAGTAGTACTTTTCTACTCACCGCTCATCATGGCTGCTGTAGTGTCTCTGCACCTGAAGACATGTACGCCACCTGAACAGCAAGGCATCGGCCCAGGATGGGGGTTATAGCAGGATATTGATTAAAGCACAATCGATGGATATCGATCAAGTTCTATAAAACTGTGAAAGCTCATGCCTTTTATATTTTTTATAATGAAAACCATTTCAGTTTGACAGTTTATAGAAAATAAACATATTCCAGTATATTAAGGTTACTTATTTATTTTATTTCAGTTGTTTTGGCACAAAGATTTATTAATTTATACAATATTAACATAATATTAAATAACAGTATTTCAAATTAAACTCCCAAAAAGGTGTTGCAACAATATGAAAAGACATTAGAATCAATTGGTGCAATAGGTGGTCCTTATCTAAATCCAATGTCCACCCTTAAGCCAGAGCCAGGTCTCTTTAATCATTTATCTACTGCTAACTAAAGAGTTTGAAGGCTGACCGATGCCCATAATTGACTATTGACAGGGAATAGAGAGGATGCCATCTATGCCACTCAGAAAGTACAGCCAGATGCGATCTTAGATTTCTGCCCATATTAATATAATGCTAATAATAATAAATAATATATAACAAATATGGCAAATTCATTTCTCTCTCTCTCTCTCTCTCTCTCTCTCTCTCTCTCTCTCTATCTATCTATCTATCTATCTATATATCTATCTATCTGTACACACCACACACACACAAAGTATCTCACAAAAGTGATTACATCCCTCAGCAACCATTTTAATATATCCTCTCAAGGGATGATACTAAAGAAATAAAACTTAATATATTTTAGTCAATGAAGATCAGTAACACCCTGAAACTGAGTTACACTACAGTGGCCAGGGTCATACAAAGGTTTTCCAAGACTGGTTTTCCTAGCAAGGGTAGATCAAATAAGTCCTTGTGCTGTGTGTCAGGTGCAGGAGCTGCTTTAATAAACAGACGCATGAATGCTGCAGCATTGCTTCAGAGGTTGCAGAAGCGGAAGGTCCTCTTGTCAGTGCTCAGACCGCACGCCTCACACTGCAACAAGTCGGTTTGCATGCCGCCATCCCAGACGGAAGCCTCTCCTTTCCTTATGCCATCTCAGGGAGTTTTTCTCTGCCACAGTCGCCACCGGCTCACTCATCAGGGTCAAACTTACACTTATAATGAACATTTTATTCATTTTTATCACCACATGATCTGTGTAAAGCTGCTTTAAGACAATGTTCATTGTTAAAAGTGCTATACAAATAAAAATGAATTGAATTGGATTGAAGCTGGCTCAAAAGAAAGCTCACAAACAGTTTGCTGAAGACAACCTGTCCAGGAGCATGAATTACTGGAACCATGTCCTGTGGTCTGGTGAGAGTAAGATAAACTTGTTTGGTTTAGAAGGTGTCAAGCATGGTGGTGGTAGCATTATGGTCTGGGGCTGCATGAGTGCTGCTAGTACTGGAGATCTGCAGTACATTGAGGCTAAAAATATATTCCAACATGTGCTGTGACATTGTGAAGCAGAACATAATGCCCTCCCTACATGATAATGACCTTAAACACACTGGCAAGATGACAACTGACTTGCCGAGGAATTAAGAGAGGCACCAGGTGTCTAACATCCAGCAGGTACGTGATGTTCACTTTGTTGCCAGCTGTTTTGACAGTAATGGCTATATGTTGAGTTATTTTCAGATGACAGTAAATATCCATGCTTTATTTCTATAGTATTGTCCCTTAAGAAGATAGTTGCTGAAATGTAAGGGATTTACTCACTTTTGTGAGATACTGTATGTATATGTGTGTGTGTGTGTGTGTGTGTGTATGTGTATGTATTTTTATTTAGCCTTACACAGAGAGAGAGCGAGAGAGAGAGAGCGAGAGAGAGAGAGAGAGAGAGAGAGAGAGAGAGAGAGAGAGAGAGAGAGAGAGAGATAATATCTAAGAATCTTGTTTTGCTTTCTAAAATGAATTCTTTAAAGATTCTTTAGAGAAACGTGATGAGGAACTACTCAGAAAGGATATTACCCAAGAGTTGTAATAATTTGAAAATCTATGATGTGTGCTTTGCAATAAGTTTGCTGAAGTAATTAAGCAATTTTGGAATTACTTGAATTATTATTAAGTGTAAAATCCATCAAAAAATCCACAGTTTAACCATTAGAGCTCTGACCTATTTTTGAGCGCTTTATTTTTCTCCCTGATATTATGACTACATTTTCGACACTGCAATCACTGCATGAATTTATACATGCCATAGCTTTTTCTTCCCTCAAGGGATTCCTAGGGAAGGTTAGATTAGTTCAATTTGCCATGTATATGAGTCCAGTGGAGATGTCCTTTTAAAATGGCAAGAATAGATTATTCTCCCTGTCGTGAAGGCACGATGGCCTGCTGGGAAATTCCTCACACAATATAGATGCAAATCCAGCAGTTTCTAATAATATCCAGCGTATTTCTGAACTATAAAAGATTCCTGAATTATGAAACTGAGAACATTGGAAAGGGGTTGTAGGGGTTAATGGGAGTGTTTGTCTAATAAGATTAGATTTAATTCAGAGATTGTCATGGGTTCATCTACTAGAATGTTTTGCTTGTCAAATGCTGATCAGTGGGCCTTGGAAAAAAAATATTTGAGTGTCAAGGATTTCAATACTTACTGTTTTTAATGAGGTGTGTTTGGGTTACTCTACCCTTTTACATTAGCTAGAACCTACTGGATATATTCACAGTCCTGCAAAGGCCTTAATCTTTAATAAAGGTCAAGCCACGACAGACGTTTATGAGGATGTTATTTCACCTGGTTACCTCATTTAACAGTCGCATGATCATTTGACACTGTATTTGCATGAATCGCTTCATGTACATGTCAAAGATGTTGGTAGCCTTTTTTATAGCATTCATTAGTTTTCCACGAGGTTTTCTCTAATTAGCCTTGCAACTCTGCATTTATTAAATTATATATTTGTTCAGTTTTTTTCTTCCTGTAAAGCAGCAGACCACACGGTTCATTTACTTGAGGCCCGATTTAACAAAATACTGTTCACTCCATCATTATTTCAATAAAGGATCCCCTGAAAACAGTAATTATTTTAATTTAGTGTTATGGGATAGTTGATAGACCATTGAGTATAGACTGTATGGCCAAATGTTACTTGGACACCTGAGCATCAAAGACACATTGTATTCCAGATTTAGTCCCCCTTTCATAATGTTCTAATCTCCACCTTTCTGGGAAGTCCATCAGTAAGTTTTTGGATTATGGCTGTACAACATTAGTGAGGTCAGGAATAGATGTTAGGTGAAGGAGGCCTGGGGAAACAGTCAGTGGAGGACAGTATGTCTTTATGTAGCTTACTTTGTTCACAAGAACATTGTACCAGTGAAGGAAAATTTGAATACTACACTATACAAATAAATCATATACAAGCAATCTTTGTCATTCATTTTTTATGACCCTTTTGATTTGTATATTATTTTATTTACATATAGTAATTAAATGACTAATATATGATCATTGATTTTCATTCTAATATGAGTATATGGAGTATTAAACCTAGTGACAGTTTGCTCAGGGTCTTTAGAATAAGGAAAAACCCTTATTTGATATGTTTGTGGTAATAGTGTGCAGAATTCGGTCTTGAGAGAAATAAACATTGTTAAAACAAACCATACTTAGGATTTTGTATTTACTACTGTAGGGCTGTTTTGTTTTGATATGGAAAACCATATATATATATATATATATATATATATATATATATATATATATATATATATATATATATCAGAATCAGAATCAGGTTTATTGGCCAAGTGTGTTGACACACACAAGGAATTTGGTTCCAGCTGTTAGTGACTCTCAAAAGTACAGACATAAATTCAACCTATACATGACAAAACAGACAAGACAAGACAAAAACAGACAATGTGAGACAGTACAGACAGTGTGGGTAATAAATAGGGATACAGATCAGTAATGTACATAAAGTGTGGGAGTGCATGGTAGTGCAAATGACAGTATTGTGTGTCAGGTATGATTAGAGAGTTTATTATAAAACTTTGTACAGTATATAGCAGCCATAGTGTGTGCAACATATACAGATAATGTGATGACTGACATTTCTGTGCAGTACTTAGATTAGTTAGATTAGTTATATATATATATATGTGTGTGTGTGTGTGTGTGTGTGTGTGTGTGTGTGTGTGTGTGTGTGTGTGTGTGTGTGTGTGTGTGTGTGTTTATTCATGGGACAACTTGTAATTCCAGTAATGTGCAGAAAAACAAATGAATTTTCTTGCCATTTAGTTCAAGTCCTGTGGGTATCTCATGTTAAGTGAACACAATTTAGTGAGGTTATATAGCCACAATACAGAGCAGCACATGTTGCCATCATTTAGCTAAATGGACATGAGGTGGAAAAGAGAGAGCGAGAAGGGAAGGAAAAATGACCTCACCCTAACATCACTGTGTACTGTGGACAGCTAGCAAGTCATTTCATTATTTTGTGGTAAGGTGGATGAATGAGCTCTGCTGATCTCATTTGGATAAGCCGAGCTAGCGAGCAGAATATAGCCATCTATCATTATCCATGCCAAAAGAATACTAGTACAGCTTTAGGACCACCATTTATTAGACAATGTAACTGTAACTGAAGTGTACTCAATAGCACCACAGCAGACCGTGAATCACAATAAAGGATAAACATTTGAAATGTGCAGGCACTTTGAGAATAATAGACAGCATTATTGGATCCCGTATGGAGAATATGAGGTATCTTTACAGCCAGCTATATTAAACTACAAAGGTTTTCAGAAGGTTGCCAGAAAAACCGATTAAACTCTTATTGCTTTTGTTTTCGTTTTTAGCCTATATCCAAGCCATAATGTGTTGACACAGGTGGGTATTTTTTTTGTTTTTGTTTTTTGTTATTTTTGTTATGCTGATGAAATTGTCTTCAATCGTTAAATAGAATCTTGGATATACTTGCGCTTTTGCAAGTTCATCATTTAAATCTGAGCTTAATTCCCAGCCATTGGAAACCATTGTGCAATAAGGGAGCTAGAGGTAGTAGAAAAACCGATTTACCAGATGCACATAAGTAAGATAAACAGACAAATAAAAGTTTAAATTATAGCTGCAAGCAGCGATTACTTGGGTTCAAGCACCTAAGGCACTGATGCTCATAAGAAAAAAAAAGATTAGGAGCATGCCCACCAAGTTTCATTCCGATCGGTCTTTGTTAAACTTGTATAAAAGGTGCTCGAAATTTATTGGCCAATGGCGGCCATGTTTATTGAGATCCGGAAACGTCCTGATAGATCCTTGTTGCACATTGGGTATAGACAGTTACAGGTCAATCGAACGAACGGTTGCGTATTTATTGCCGTTTTTCTTTTTATCCCCTGTTTAGCGCCACCAAGTGGCAAAGCTATGCATTTATTTATTTATATAGATTTTTTTTTTACCAAAGTTTGAACTCATACACACTTGTACCAAGTTTGGTGAAGATATCTAATTCCGTTCATTAGTTATAGCCATTTTAGTAAAAGTGGCCCCGCCTATTTAGAACTTTTGGATGAATCTTTGCAACGATGAGTCTGAAGTTAAACTTTTTTTTAATAATTATTGATTTCCACTGCCCATTTCTGCACCAGTTTGGCTTCAATCCAGCTAAAAACCTAAGACTAGTTTGCAAAAGTTTGGACATAACTCAATAAAAAAAAAAAACGAGTCGGCGACAAATGGTGAATGAGCAATGGCTAAAAATCTGTGAAATATTTTTTTCTGGACTGTAGCGCCCCCTTTTGGCCAATTGGTTGGATACTTTGTCAACCTCACCCCAAATTTAGTTCTACCATCTGGCCAAGTTTCAAGTCTGACAGCTTGATCAGTTTTAGGGTGGAATAATGATAATAATAAAAATCCTTACAATTACAATATTATGTGCTTGAACCTCTAAAAAAAGAAAATTTCTTTAAAATGTGATCTAAAATAATGTCATTTTAATGTGGTCTGTTTGTAGCTAGTACAAAGACTGCAAAAGTTCACAATAATTTCTGCCAGTTTATTGTATTATATGCATCATCAAGTAGAGTAATAAATATTTAAAGTTCAGTATTACTAATAGGCTGTTTATTTTGTAATCATATACATTCCATTTCATTGTGGTGCTACTGGTAAAATATTCAGCCAAAAACCTGTCAGTATTACGGATGTCTTTTTCCCTCTTCAGCTTGCCCTTAATATAGTACTACCTGCAGAACAATGTATAATTGTCAGTGATATAAGTGCAATAACCCCCAAATAATTCAAAAGCAGATAGTTTTGAATACATAAACAATGAGTTCTATATAATGTCTAATTAGCTTGACTGTGCTTATTACAGTTTAATTGCATCCTCTTATGTATTATGAATCCAATAATACATGGGCATATGTAATATGCTTGCACTAATACTAAAACTTTAATCCCATAAAAAAATTATATATATATATATATATATATATATATATATATATATATATATATATATATATATATATACAGTGATGAAAATAAGTATTTGAACACCCTGCTATTTTGCAAGTTCTCCCACTTAGAAATCATGGAGGGGTCTGAAATTGTCATTGTAGGTGCATGTCCACTGTGAGAGACATAATCTAAAAAAATTAATTTATCCAGAAATCACAATTTATGATTTTTAAACTATTTATTTGTATGATACAGCTGCAAATAAGTATTTGAACACCTGTCTATCGGCTAGAATTCTGACCCTCAAAGACCTGTTAGTCTGCCTTTAAAATGTCCACCTCCACTACATTTATTATCCTAAATTAGATGCACCTGTTTGAGGTTGTTAGCTGCATAAAGACACCTGTCCACCCCATACAATCAGTAAGAATCCAACTACTAACATGGCCAAGACCAAAGAGCTGTCCAAAGACACTAGAGACAAAATTGTACACCTCCACAAGGCTGGAAAGGGCTACGGGGAAATTGCCAAGCAGCTTGGTGAAAAAAGGTCCAAGCGACCGAAGTTTGAGTAGTTGAGTTACCGTATGCACATTCTTTGCTTCTACTTTGTACAAGTAACTTTGATGAACATTTTTTTCTCTGAAGAAAATGGGCTCTAGAGCAGGTCTAACATAAAGAGACCTTCTAAAGTGACTTTGCACAGCTCCACTGGCCTGTAAACCTGTCTGGTTTGTAAATTAGTTTTATACCTCAAAGAAAATGTGACTCCGTTGTACGACCATATGATTTTTTTTTTTCATACTTCATTAGGTTTTGGACCGCAAGGGCATTGCTGGGTGGTGAGGGGGAACCAGTGATTTACTTGCTGTATCAGTGTGATAAAATATCTCATGTTCAGCATGTAGTATAAAAGTACTTTATTTACATATAAGCAGTGGTGGACAAAGTACACAAACCATGTTGTACTCAAGCAAAGTAGAGATACACTCAGTAAAATATTACTCCAGTAAAAGTATAAAAAATAATTGCCTTCAAATGTACTTCTCTTGTATATGATTTGTTATGTCTATAATGTTCCTATCATTTTTGTCACAAGACTTTTTGCCTATTTAACTCAGTTTATGTGAAAATACTCTCAGCACACCAATCTATTAATAGAATTATATTAATGAGTCAAACACTGATTGATATCAATTATAATTATCATGAGCTCGAAACCTTCTTAATAAACTACTTTTTTTTTTTAAATCGCACAAATAAGGCCACAGGTGTTGTGGCAAGTTTTAGGAGATTCTGGAGTTTCTTCCATTATTTTTTCCTCTCAAAATGAACTGTATGTTAGTGTAGATGCCACCTAGCAGCAATCAAAACAAGTTCTACACAGAAAACAAGTTCTACACGGAAAGCGCTCTACCCTGATTGGTGGCTTGCTGCGTGCTTCATCCGTTACCTTTATATCCACTCAATTATAAAAAGGAGTGACTGATTTCGTGAAATGTAGATGAGTAAAAACTACAATATTCGACTTTGAAATGAAGTTACAGTCTCCCCAAATAAAAATCTGTTAGTAAAGTAAAGATGCGTGAAAAAGCTACTTAAGTACAGTAATGCATTACATTTCCTTCATTACTGTCCACCACTGCATATGAAAAAAAACATTTAAAAATAACCTTTTTTTATTACAAAAATGTGAAAAGTTTTGGTACAAATACAAAGTCGATACGTTTGAGTGCTGAGGCATTGTGTCATAAAAGCAAAATGCCTTGAGATTGTAGTTTCTTTAAGTTTGTGGCAGAAGAAGCTACATGCACACGAGGCTGTATTGCCATTGCAATTTTTCATTAGAAGTCCTAGGAAACATTGAACTTATTATAGCTCATGTTGAAGGTCATACATCGCTAAAAGAAAGGGGTTTTCTGTTTGTTTTTTAAGGATTCAAAGCTTAGAAACTCCGACGTCATGACGTCACCTTATTGGAATTAAATTTTTATTTGAATTTATACGTTTATTAAGTAACATGCCAAGGACGGGATAAAAAAAATCCATGGCTGTTTAGAAGTTGTCTTGAAATGTATCATTAGATGCCTACTGTAATGCTGTGGAACATCGTGCACATCTAATCTGGAGCACGACTCGTGTGGTCTTCTAGGATTTGCCTGTGGCACTGTTCTGCAAATTCAAAACCTGATTTCCAGAGTTCATCAAAGACATGTCTGAAGGGATGCTTTGGCTGGATTCTACAGCCTGGAAAAATCAAGAGATGGACACCGAATGGTAACAGGCAAGAATTTTGTTTAACTTGGGTTAAGTGGCGTTTTCAGCTCAATTCAGTTGAACTCTTTTTATTGATGTTCAATCAGAGAGATGCAAAAAGGAAAATAGGATTTATTTCAATCTATTAAACAGAGATCAAAATTAAACACAAAATACAGCTATGAATACTAGCACCAAGAACAAAATACAAAAATAAATAAATAAAAAAAAACATTTAAAAAAGAGAAATGACTTGCAACATTGTTGCAACACTTCCAAAAAAAGATGTATATATCTTTTCTCAGTGTTTTTCATTTATTATATCTGGGGTAAGAGAAAGGGACCATTAAGGTCCAGGGACCAGGGAGGAAGTGGCTCAGTGGTAGAGGCAATGGACTTTGGACCGAAAGGTCACAGGTTCAAATCCCACCAACACTGAGCTGCCACTGCTGGACCCTTAAGCAAGGCCCTTAACCCTCTACTGCTCAGTTGTAAGTCTCTCTGGATAAGGGTGTCTGCCAAATACCCTAAATATCAATATATAGGGACAGGCATTTTTTTTTTACCTCTTCCTTTAATATGTATATATTTTTTTTCTTTTTTTTTAAATGTGACAAGAAGGGTTGCCAAGTAGTGTGAAATTCTTCTGTATAACGAAGTACTGTACATCTGATCTTTTCTATTTGTTAAGCTGCATAGGGTTGTGCATCTAATTTTATTTTAAAATCTCTGACCACAATTCTATTTTATAACATTCTGACATATTCTGGTTTTTTTTTTTTGTTCTTGTCTTTGAATTTTTGTTTTCCTTATTTAGATAGAAACAGATTCTTTTCTGAGTTAACTAAAATGCCTACAGGCAAAACAGAAACTAGGGTCTTCACCTTTTTGAATACTCTAGCTTTGGGTAAATTGAGTACTATTCATTCATGAAGACTTGTTTGTCTCTCTGAAGTGTTCTAGTGTTCTAAGAAACAGCTTTGGTGCTACACAAGTATCAGCCCTGTACATAAAAATATCTCTAAAAGAAAAATAACAAGTTGCCATGCACTACAATTACAGTGTGTAGTTTTCCCAGCCAAATAGAAAAGTATATATATATATATATATATATATATATATATATATATATATATATATATATATATATATATATATATATATATATATATATATATTAGTGCTTTTAAAAAAATATATATAATCTGCTTTAAATGTCAGTTTTAAAAAATTATTTCACCTGAATGTTGAGATCACACTAATTCCTCAACTAAAAATAATGTTCCTAACAGAGATTCATATTAACTTGACCAGCTGAAATTTACATAACCTGCATAATGTACCTCGTGAACCACAACTGACTGAATGATTGGTTTGGCACGACTGCTGCCTCCAGGGCTTTCTCTTCTACCTTCATTTCTGTGAACTCTCTGCTCTGTTACTTCATGCTTACTTACTGCAAATTTTCTTTGCTTCTTGTTGCTTCTCTGTGGGCATTTGTTCATCCTTTTCTTTCTCTAAACTCTTCTCTCTGTCCTTGCAGACCCTCTCTATATTTTTTGGTTCCTCCCTGCAGATTCCCTCTCAGTTTCTTAATAATAGTAGGTTTTAAAATGACATATTGCAACAAAACAAGTTTATCCAAGGCAGTTTCTTTCAGAATTAGTGAAGGTCTGGTATCCAAGCTTTAATAGGTTCGTCATTTGTTTCTATGGCATTGCATTATACTTCGAGATGTATCGTGTTTTTTAAGCTTGTAAGAACCCAATTCACTGTTCTACTGATTAGAGGCATTGATCTCAGGGTTATCTGTTATTGTAGCCATTGTACTGTTTCACTATGCTCTTAAATGCCAAGGCAGACTTAACGCCAGCCTACAGCATGTTTAGTGCTGCTGCAGTGCTGTGCTCCTGGTTTACCCTTTGATTTCTGTTTGACCATTTTTATTAGAAATATAAATGAATAGATAAATATATGACAGACGAAACATTCAACGCAACACATGTATTCACGGCGTCATTTATTTAATCGGATATAAAAAGAATGAAAAAACTCTATTGAAAAATAAATCACTAAATATTTGTTTTACTCATGCGCCAAGTCCAAACACCAAAACACCAAAAAATCCACCATTTTGCACACATCCGGCAATTATAACTGTCCGTGTGGAAACATAGCAAAAATTTCTGTTTGGTGTGAGAGATGTATGTATGAGAGAGAGAGATGCTTCACTTTTTGTGAACTATTTTTCTATATGTCATTGTTTCAACAATTGTAGGGATATATATATATATATATATATATATATATATATATATATATATATATATATATATATATATATATATATATATATATATATATATACAGAGTAAGTTAAATGGTAATATACAAAGTAGAAAAAAAAAGATTTCCTGAGGAAAATGTGACTGGTTAATGACGGCGCAAAATTTATCAACGGACACAAATGTTTATTTTAAATGCCGTAAGTGCAACTTTTGGGATGTTGTAAGTTAAATAAAAAGTAAACGTAAGTACACATTTGTTAATTGGTTAATGAACACGGGATGTCATGTGATTTACCTGGCAAACGAAGTCATACACCCAATTTGGTGCACGTTTCTTTTGTTTGTTTATTAAGCATGTAATGTCGCTATATTACCAGAATGCAATTCCCCATAATAAGCTGACATACTTCATATACAGTGAGGAAAATAAGTATTTGAACACCCTGCTATTTTGCAAGTTCTCCCAGTTAGAAATCATGGAGGGGTCTGAAATTGTCA
This sequence comes from Silurus aristotelis, assembly GCF_946808225.1. NCBI lineage: Eukaryota > Metazoa > Chordata > Actinopteri > Siluriformes > Siluridae > Silurus > Silurus aristotelis. Next base: position 9,761,031 of record NC_139600.1, on the reverse strand, counting down.
TCGTAGGTGCATGTCCACTGTGAGAGACATAATCTAAAAAAAAAAATCCAGAAATCACAATATATGATATTTAAACTATTTATTTGTATGATACAGCTGCAAATAAGTATTTGAACACCTGTCTATCAGCTAGAATTCTGACCCCCAAAGACCTGTTAGTCTGCCTTTAAAATGTCCACCTCCACTACATTTATTATCCTAAATTAGATGCACCTGTTTGAGGTTGTTAGCTGCATAAAGACACCTGTCCACCCCATACAATCAGTAAGAATCCAACTACTAACATGGCCAAGACCAAGGAGCTGTCCAAAGACACTAGAGACAAAATTGTACACCTCCACAAGGCTGGAAAGGGCTACGGGGAAATTGCCAAGCAGCTTGGTGAAAAAAGGTCCACTGTTGGAGCAATCATTAGAAAATGGAAGAAGCTAAACATGACTGTCAATCTCCCTTGGACTGGGGCTCCATGCAAGATCTCACCTCATGGGGTCTCAATGATCCTAAGGAAGGTGAGAAATCAGCCCAGAACTACACAGGAGAAGCTGGTCAATGACCTGAAAAGAGCTGGGACCACCGTTTCCAAGGTTACTGTTGGTAATACACCAAGACGTCATGGTTTGAAATCATGCATGGCACGGAAGGTTCCCCTGCTTAAACCAGCACATGTCCAGACACGTCTTAAGTTTGCCAATGACCATTTGGATGATCCAGAGGAGTCATGGGAGAAAGTCATGTGGTCAGATGAGACCAAAATAGAACTTTTGGGTCATAATTCCACTAAACGTGTTTGGAGGAAGAAGAATGATGAGTACCATCCCAAGAACACCATCCCTACTGTGAAGCATGGGGGTGGTAGCATCATGCTTTGGGGGTGTTTTTCTGCACATGGGACAGGGCGACTACACTGTATTAAGGAGAGGATGACCGGGGCCATGTATTGCGAGATTTGGGGAACAACCTCCTTCCCTCAGTTAGAGCATTGAAGATGGGTCGAGGCTGGGTCTTCCAACATGACAATGACCCGAAGCACACAGCCAGGATAACCAAGGAGTGGCTCTATAGGAAGCATATCAAGTTCTGGCGTGGCCTAGCCAGTCTCCAGACCTAAACCCAATAGAGAATCTTTGGAGGGAGCTCAAACTCCGTGTTTCTCAGCGACAGGCCAGAAACCTGACTAATCTAGAGAAGATCTGTGTGGAGGAGTGGGCCAAAATCCCTCCTGCAGTGTGTGCAAACCTGGTGAAAAACTACAGGAAACGTTTGACCTCTGTAATTGCAAACAAAGGTTACTGTACCAAATATTAACATTGACTTTCTCAGGTGTTCAAATCCTTATTTGCAGCTGTATCATACAAAGAAATAGTTTAAAAATCATATATTGTGATTTCTGGATTTTTTTTTTAGATTATGTCTCTCACAGTGGACATGCACCTACGATGACAATTTCAGATCCCTCCATGATTTCTAAGTGGGAGACTTGCAAAATAGCAGGGTGTTCAAATACTTATTTTCCTCACTGTATGTATACATATACATATCCTTTACTTAAGTAGAAGTACAGATACTCATGTTTTAAAATACTCGGGTAAAAGTTGAAGTACTGATTATACTTTTTTACTCAAGTGAATGTAAAGAAGTTTTGGCTCTGACATGTACTTGAATAAAAAGTAGTTATTACTGCTACCTGTTTTAGCTGTTAACTGGACCTCACATCATATAAGAGAGATAGATAGATAGATAGATAGATAGATAGATAGATAGATAGATAGATAGATAGATAGATAGATAGATAGATAGATAGATAGATAGATAGATAGATAGATAGATAGATAGATAGATAGATAGATAGATGGATAGATGGATGGATGGATGGATGTGATAGCCTAGTGGGTTAATGTCAAGGTCCAAACAAGGATGAGTTGGAGAGTTCGATTCCTGGTCGAGCTGGTTGCTGTGTTGGTAAATAAAACTTCTGGACCTTGTCCCCTCTGAAAACATTTAAATCCTGTCCTTTCTGTGTTGGATTAATTTCTTGATTTCCTGGTCTTTAATGAAAAAGAAAAAAAAAAGAAAAAAGCACTTCTGTGGTAGCTCAGTGGGTTAAGGCTTGTGCCTGAACATGGTCCTTAATATAGTCCACGCTGGTGATAAGGTTTCAAAGCCAGTCCTACATGCCTTCTTTCTTACTGCGCTGGCATGAAACAAAGTATGAACCCTCCAAAAAAGCACACATGCTTTTCAGCAGTGGTCGCGCAGTGTTTTAAGGCTTGTCCCTCATCTAAACATGCTTCCCAATCTGATCTCTTTCATGGTTCAGTGGGTTAAGGCTGGTGCCTCACTGAAGTCCTAGACTTAACACTCAACACACACTCATTACTCATCTCAGACCATTCCACCATTATTTATTCATTATTAATACTCTACCGTAATACACTGTTTACATGCTGTTTTTTGCACCTTTACTGTTTCTTATTACACTATACTGTTATTATACTATACTGTTTACATGCTGTCTTTTGCAACTCTTGACTGCTGCTGTTTTTTGCATTACATTGTGTCTGTTTATATTCAGTCCCGGGTATAGTTTTTACACTTCTCCTCATACAGTACTGTATATTCAGAGTATACAGTAGGTTTACTAGTTGGCGCTATCTCAGGTTTTGTGTCTTGTCTCGTGTTGTCTTGTGTTTTCTGTCTGCACTGTCTGTCTGTATTGTTTTTTGTCTGCACTGTTCTCACTAGGTTGCACTTGATGCACTTTATGTAGCTTGTTGTTGTTTAGTGTAGCTCCAGGATTCCAGAGGAACGTTGTCTCGTTTTTACTGTGTACTGTGTACCACTGTGTATAGTAGAAATGACAATAAAAGCCTCTTGATATTGTCTTAAATATTAACTTGACTTGATATTGAGGATCAGGGTTTGAATCCTGCTAGTTGCGATGTAGGTTATGTTTCTGCTTCCTAAATCTTTCTTTAGCTTTATATTCTTGTGTTGATGATTTAAAGGTAGATAGACCTGCTCTAAACAAACGTCTTGGCCTGTCTTCCCTGATGGTTCAGTTGGTTAAATCAGGTGTCTTGCTTTTGGTAGGGTTCAGGGTTCGAATCCTGGTTTCTGCCTGCCAGTCACGATCAGGATTCACTTCCTACATCTTTCTTTACTGATATATTTTTGTTTTTAATGGGTTGAAAAGAAAGATAGACCTGCTCTAAACAAGCTTCCTAACATGTCCTCACCGATGGTTCAATGGGTTAAGGTTGGTGTCTCCCTTGTGGTGGGAATCATGGTTCGAATCCTGCTTTCTTCTTGCTAGTTACAATGTAGGTTCAACTTGTGCTACTTACATCTGTATTTGCTTCTTACATCTTTCTTTAGCGTTAAATTCTTGTGTTGATGGTTTGAAAAGAATGATAGACCTGCTCTAATCAAGCTTCCCATCCTGTTTTTTTCCTGATGGCTTAGTGGGTTAAGGCTGGTACTTTGCTAATGTTGGTGGTCAGGGTTCAAACCTGGCTTTCTGTCTGCTAGTCATGAGGTAGGTTAAATTCCTGATTCCTACATCTTCATTTTCTTGGTTTGATGGGTCAAAAAGAAAGATAGACCTGCTCTAAACAAACTTTCCAACTTGTCCTTCCTGATGGTTCAGTGGGTTAATGCTGGTCCCTCGCTAATGGTGTGAATCAGGGTTTGAATCCTGCTTTGTCCCTGTTAGTCTTGATATGGTTTTGCTCCTACGTCTGTCTTTAACATTATATTCTTGTGTTGATGGTTTGAAAGAAAAGATAGACCTGCTCTAAAAAAATCGTCGCAGCCGGTCCTTCCCGATGGTTTAGTGGGTTAAGACTGGTATTTCGCTGTTGGTGGGGTTCAGGGTTCGAATCCTTGTTTCTGTCTGGTCTGAATTTCTTGCTTTGAAGCATGAAACGAAGGATAAACCCCCAAAAAAAAAGAAGGTTTGTTGTGGGACTTGATGGCTTTGTGATAAAAGCCTTGTCTCTGAGCTCAGAGGTTGCTGGTTCGAATCCGGCTTGTCCCCACACTGGGTAAGCTGTGTGTAAAGTAGTGTGTGTGGTGAGCAATGGGTTGGTTGACTGTGAACAAAAGTTGTGAAGACCTGCTGCTTCACAGCCTCAGAAAAAGAGAAGGTGATAGGTTTTTGCCAGAATTTTTCCCTATATGCAAAACTAAGTCGATACTTTTTTGGACGTTTTTGCTTCATAACCACCTGTTTTTAGCTTCTCAGACGCTGGGGGGGCAGATGCCCGGATATTGCCCCCCTGCTTCAGGATACACCCTCCGAAACCATCCACATCCAACCTTCCACGCAGCCATTTCTGACACCTTCCACACTCGTAACTTTGAGCCCTGGCCGGGGTTTGAACCGGCAACCTCTCAACCCAGAGGCAAAGCTCTTCCAATTGAGCCACAGGATCTCCTGCAAGATTCTGATTTTTAGGACCTTTTTAGGTTATTTTTAAAAACATTTTAAACAATTTAAAGGAAAGCTAAGGGGTAGGAATCGAACCGGGTGAGTCAGATAGCAGCGACCACGTCACTGACCATTACACCAACACAGGAGAGGCAAACAAGCCTTTGCTTATTGGACTCTTGGCTTTTCTATAGTTAGGAGACCAGTGTTTTCTCTTAGATCATGATGGTAGAGGGTCAAAACTTCTCCTTTCCTGTACATTCTCACAGTAGCTGGAAGTTTATGAGAAGTGACTCAGGTACAAGAACCACAACTCCAACACCTGCACCACTGATATACCATGATTTACCAGCAACCAATTTTAATGATCTTTCATTGTTCTGTTTTTTAAAACTTCTTATAATGTTCAATATGAAACTAGAGGTAAGAATCGAACCAGGAAAGTCTTTCATCATAGATCACTAATGGCATTACTTCAAAACTCAAAACTTTGTTAGACATGTAAATAAGCAGGAAAGACAGAGACAAAGACAAAGAGACACAGACACAGCTTTAGAAAGAGTGAGAAACAAATAGAGAGACAGCAAGAGAGAGACATATACAGTGAGACAGAGACATTTACTAAAAGAGACACAGAGATAATTAGATAGAGAAAATAGAGAGACAAAGATAGCGAGATATAGCCACTTCCTGTTGGAAGTGTTTATCCCGAGCGACTCTTAATGATCTCATTTACTAAATGAGCAGTAGTGAGTTAAGGGCTTGCTCAGGTGCCCAAAACTGGCAGCTTGGAGGTGTTAAACATGTATCATATGTACAGCATGTGATATATATGTAAGCATATGTACAGTAATTAAATATAAAAGCTATATCAGTGCAGAGACGTGTGGACATCATTAAGAGCCTTTGCTATGTTTCCACACGGACAGTTAATGAGGTGATACCGGAGAGACTGCACCTCTTCAAGTCAAGTCAGGAAGCTTTTATATAGAAAATTATTGACATTTTACAGATTTGAATGATGTATTGTTTTTATTTGTACGATTAATAAAGACAGTCATTTAAGTTTGTGTCGCCATTATGAGGGAAAACCCCACAAAACGCTACCCAGAGGGTAAATTGTGAGAATCATGGCGGATTTTGGTGTTTGAGACTAAAATTTCGTGCCGTTTAAAATGTTTTTAATTTTTACAGCCAAATATACATATACAGTGGTACCCCGCTTATCGACCGGCTCGGACAGTGACCTTTTCGCTTAGCGAACATTTTTTCGACCGAAATTTGTGCCCGCTGAACGACCAAATGCCTGCTTATCTACCTTTTTTACCCCGACCCACGTGGAGCTTTTTTTTTTTTTACTTTTGTAATGTTTTTAATTTATACTTTTTACTGTATTATTGTCAGAAATCCACCTGCCACGTCTCCTTCGGCAGCTGTCAAAACCTCCGCTCTCCCTGAAGCCCCCAGCTTCAACAATGCACACCTGGGGCTCATTATTCACTCATCCCCAGCTCCTAAATAAACCCCTCATTCAGCCACACTCCTTGTCGGTTATTGTTGGTATGTGAAGGTGTTTGGTGCATGTTTGTCTGTGTTTTCGCTGTCACACGTATTCCTATGGGTTTCTTCCTTTCCGGACTCCACACGCTCTCCACGGCACCCCGGATTACCTTTTTCCTTCCGTGCGTTCCCCCGTGGACCTCGCCCCTCCAGGGCATACCACGGATATCTCTCTCTCGTTTGTCAGGATTCTATGGACTGCCGTGTGTGTGTGTGTGTGTGTGTGTTTTTGTGTTAAACTCTCCGTGTTTTCGTTTAACCAAAGCGAACTGTGCCTCCGCTCATTACGCTGCATAACAATTATATACAGTATTATTTATGTTATGTACCGGTTTTAAGGAACGGATTAAAGTCGATAAGCGGGGTACCACTGTACATACATATGTATGTATGTGTGTGTGTGTATGTATGTATGTATGTATGTATGTATGTATATATATATATATACAGTGTGTGTGTATGTATGTATATATATATATATATGTGTGTGTATATATATAAAAAAAAAATATATATATATATATATATATATATATATATATATATATATATATATATATATATATATATATATATATTTATTAATACAAAACTAATTAAATTGTTGTTACCTAATGAATGTATCCAGGCTGAAGATCCACATATAGAACACAAAGATGATGATCAGGAATGTGTCTGTTCTCAGTCATGTTCTCATCACTGACTCCCTCTGTCTCATCCACATTAACCCCAACCTTCTTACTGCCTTCTGCCTGCTGATTCTTAGCTCCATAAACTAGTCTACATCTGTGGTGAGTGAGGGTCAGGACTTTATACACCAGTGGATTGAAAAAGACACGCAATGACAGGAAATCGGTTGTTCGGCTGAAATTGCACGCAGGGAAAATAAATAAAAAAATTTCACCAAATCAATGGATTAAAACTAAAGTAACGAGTCTGTTTTGAAAATGTAAGAAGTAAAAAGTACAGATATTTGTGTAAAAATGTAATGAGTAAAAGTAAAAAGTTATGATACCAAAAAAATCTACTTAAGTACAGTAACAAAGTATTTGTTCGCAAAACAGTTCAAATGCATCCCTTTTATAGGCTGCAATGTTTCCAACTTTAGAAAACCACCCATGATTTTGTAAAAGGTTTCTGTTATTAGGCTTAAATAATAAGACTATTAGTAGTAATGATAATGTATTTAATAAATAATAATAATGTATTTAATAAATATTCTTACCCTTTCCCCACATAATGTCATAGATAATTAGACAAATGTAGCACTTTTACAAAGTTTTGATATTCACACCAAAAATTACAAACTCGTGAAATCTCTGGAGATGTAAATGAGAGCAGAATTTTAGGAGCGTTTTCTCATTTTCACACAACTTCTTATTAATAATCGTGTCTAAAACCCCCCGGGACTATAACGAGCACGCATGGTTGGCCGTTTGGTTGCGATTATCCTCTCGCTGATGTCATTAAATTTTAATTTCTCACTTTTGTTCACAGCTGTCACTAATTATAAAGGTCATTATTTTATGTACAACTCAGACGGTAATGTGTAAAACTATAGGTTGCATTTTTTGGAAATTAAGAATTTATAGGGCAATTCTCTATATTAATAATAATAAATAAATATTAATAATAAAACATTATTTTTAAAGACATACCACATGTCAGTAGTGAGCCATGACCCTATTTCCCCTTTCCTTCTTACCATTTTTTTTTTCACTTTGCATTTTTTACAATAATTTTTCAATATAATACTTTTCCTTTATAATAATTTGTAATTTTTTTATAGCAAAATTGCCCTATATATTTTTTTATAACAATATATAAAAAAAAACTATTTAATGTAATATAGGCTAATACCTAGAAATATGATATATTCTGCAATTACCAAAATTTTTATTCTACCTAAATATTATTATTTTAAACAATGTATTTGAAATATGTATATACAAAATGTGTCGATGTTTTTCCTGCAGAAGAATTAATTTTTTTATTTAATTTAAAAATGCTCTGAAAGCTTTATTTGTTATTAATTTATGCTGAATACAATTTGGGCCTTCCTGAAACTGTAGCCTCAAAATTCAACAATTGTATATAGATGTGTGTAAAATTGTAGCACTTCTTAGTTCAAACAAAGGGAAAATTGAAGCCCAGAGCATCACGGCGCCCCTCTTCACAAAGCAAACTCCATGAAGATATGGTTTACTAAGGTTTAAGTGGACGAATCGAGTGTCCACCCAGGATCAGTGCCTGCTCTGACAAATGCTCTTGTAGCTGAATAAACACAAATTCCCACAGCTACTCAAAAAAGTCTTTTCAGAAGATTGAAGTTTCTTGTAGCACAAGAAATCTGGAATCTGGAATACACACATACATTATATATATATATACAGTGAGGTATATACAGAGAGGGAAGTTCTCCCACTTAGAAATCATGGACGGGTCTGAAATTGTCATCGTAGGTGTATGTCCACTGTGAGAGACATAATCTAAAAAAAAAAATCCAGAAATCACAATGTATGATTTTTAAACTATTTATTTGTATGATACAGCTGCAAATAAGTATTTGAACACCTGTCTATCAGCTAGAATTCTGACCCTCAAAGACCTGTTAGTCTGCCTTTAAAATGTCCACCTCCACTACATTTAGTATCCTAAATTAGATGCACCTGTTTGAGGTCGTTAGCTGCATAAAGACACCTGTCCACCCCATACAATCAGTAAGAATCCAACTACTAACATGGCCAAGACCAAGGAGCTGTCCAAAGACACTAAAGACAAAATTGTACACCTCCACAAGACTGGAAAGGGCTACGGGGAAATTGCCAAGCAGCTTGGTGAAAAAAGGTCCACTGTTGGAGCAATCATTAGAAAATGGAAGAAGCTAAATATGACTGTAAATCTCCCTTGGACTGGGGCTCCATGCAAGATCTCACCTCGTGGGGTCTCAATGATCCTAAGGAAGGTGAGAAATCAGCCGAGAACTACACGGGAGGAGCTGGTCAATGACCTGAAAAGAGCTGGGACCACCGTTTCCAAGGTTACTGTTGGTAATTCACTGCACCCCGCAACATTGTATACCCGCCACAAATGGACATTCGGTGTAACCCAGATGAGGATGGGTTCCCTCTTGAGTCTGGTTCCTCTCAAGGTTTCTTCCTTATGCCATCTCGGGGAGTTTTTCCTTGCCACAGTCGCCAGTCGCCACCGGCTTGCTCATCAGGGACAAACTTACTCATAAAGAACATATTCATTTTTAATCACCGCATTATCTGTGTAAAGCTGCTTTGAGACAATGTTCATTGTTAAAAGCGCTATACAAATAAAAATGAATTGAATTGAATTGAATAATACACTAAGATGTCATGGTTTGAAATCATGCATGGCACGTAAGGTTCCCCTGCTTAAACCAGCACATGTACAGGCACATCTTAAGTTTGCCAATGACCATTTGGATGATCCAGAGGAGTCATGGGAGAAAGTCATGTGGTCAGATGAGACCAAAATAGATCTTTTGGGTTATAATTCCACAAAACGTGTTTGGAGGAAGAAGAATGATGAGTACCATCCCAAGAACACTATCCATACTGTGAAGCATGGGGGTGGTAGCATCATGCTTTGGGGGTGTTTTTCTGCACATGGAACAGGGCGACTGCACTGTATTAAGGAGAGGATGACCGGGGCCATGTATTGCGAGATTTTGGGGAACAACCTCCTTCCCTCAGTTAGAGCATTGAAGATGGGTCGAGGCTGGGTCTTCCAACATGACAATGACCCGAAGCACACAGCCAGGATAACCAAGGAGTGGCTCTGTAAGAAGCATATCAAGGTTCTGGCGTGGCCTAGCCAGTCTCCAGACCTAAACCCAATAGAGAATCTTTGGAGGGAGCTCAAACTCCGTGTTTCTCAGCGACAGGCCAGAAACCTGACTGATCTAGAGAAGATCTGTGTGGAGGAGTGGGCCAAAATCCCTCCTGCAGTGTGTGCAAACCTGGTGAAAAACTACAGGAAACGTTTGACCTCTGTAATTGCAAACAAAGGCTACTGTACCAAATATTAACATTGACTTTCTCAGGTGTTCAAATACTTATTTGCAGCTGTATCATACAAATAAAAAGTTTAAAAATCATACATTGTGATTTCTGGATTTTTTTTTTTAGATTATGTCTCTCACAGTGGACATGCACCTACGATGACAATTTCAGACCCCTCCATGATTTCTAAGTGGGAGAACTTGCAAAATAGCAGGGTGTTCAAATACTTATTTTCCTCACTGTATATATATATATATATATATATATATATATATATATATATATATATATATATATATATATATACAAATACATATATAATATAAACCAGCTAAATTCTTTCTGGTGAGACCTGAGATGATGTATGGTTTAGAGACAGTGGCATTGAGTAAAAGACAGGAGGTGGAGCTGGAGGTAGCAGAGCTGAAGATGTTGAGGTTTTCGTTGGGAGTGACGACGATGGACAGGATTAGAAACGAGTTTATTAGAGGGACAGCACATGTAGGACGTTTTGAAGACAAGGTGAGGGAGGCGAGATTGAGATGGTTTGGACATGTGCAGAGGAGGGACATGGGGACTATAGGTTGGGGAATGCTGAGACTGGAGCCACCAGGAAGAAGGAAAAGAGGAAGGCCAAGAGAAGGTTTCTTGATGTGGTGAGCAGGTAGTTGGGGTGAAAGAGGCAGATATCTTGGGGTTTTGGGGTTTTAACACTGAGTTTCCTTTGTATAAACTGATGAATGCTTAAGGGCTTTAGCTTTTAAAAATTAACGAAAGCTTTTGCGCTTGCTAATAAATATAACTGCTAAGCCAATTGTTTTTGCCTATAAAATAGCAAACACCATCAGGTTTGTAGACTGTAAAAGAGTTTGTTTCTTTTTTTAATCACCAAACAGAACTTTAGCCCCTACTGTGTTCTGGAAATTACTTTTATAGTGCATTTCTGTTTGGAGTCGATTGTGAGATTAATCAGATTTTTTTATGGCAGACTTTACTGTCTGATGTTTAGGCAGTAATAATGCAGTAAATATTTCTCAGTCCAGTCATGGTGTCCACGGAAACCATGAGGTAGAGGCTGCCGACACTTATTTCATATTCAGAGTTTGATTGACGAGTGGTGATACCACCTCGAAACCAGTTCTCGCCTCGTTTTCTCGGCTCCGTCAGTCATGTTGGGTTTGATTATGCATCCAGAGCAAAGAGCATTTTTAGAACATCGATTTTAAGAATCGACAATCAATCTGGTGATGAAATTGATATTAAAGCTTAGCAAGAAGTGTCAGTATTAAGACAAGGATTTACAATGTCTATGAAGGGCTCGTTCACTAAACCTTAAAAAGGTAATGGAAACCTTCTCCGAGCACTGCTAATAGCCTGTAAAATGTAGGCTACTGCAGCAGCCAAAAAAATATTCAAAAAGCAAGAAAATGCTCAGGCTGTAAATTCAAGGAGGTGGCGACACCTAGTGGTAGCAGAAATTTTTCATAGGAAAAGTAGTGGTGAAAGGAAGGAAATCTTTTGCTGGATGAAATGATTTCCACTACAGAAGTGTGTAAAGTGGGTGTACGTTTTCTCTCCTGCTCTTTGTCTCACATAAGCTTCTCTGGAACGAAAGTCTGTTAACAGAAAAGTCCACATTTTTGACATTCAAACTTTCCTGTCCAGTTCTTGCATATAAACAAAAAGAACATGCATGTGACTCAAAATCCAAGACTAGAAAAAAAAAAGACTAGCGGTTTCAAAGCTTTTGACAAGCACTGTATTCACCTCAAAATATTTTTCCATCTATTTGCCACTGTTACTGTCTATGCTGGAGCAGAAACGAGTCCTGCTGCAGATTCAACATTCTGCATTCAACTTTTTTTTTTTTTTTTTTTTTTATTGTAGCTGATATGAAATATACGATCTTGACAGTTAATGAATGATGAGCTAGAAAACAAAACGCCAAGCAGTTAATAACTAACAACATAAGCACTAGCAAGATTATACTGAATTACTGACTTTGGACACCTGATAAATTATGTCTATATTCATTGCTTTGGTATTGTAGTTAAAGTATTGAAGTTTAAGTGCTACACACAAAAGAAAATTTAAACTTTGTGTGCCATTGATTCTGAAAAATGTATGTAGGTTTTTATTTTGTAAAATCTTTGACAAAAAGTACAATGACTTTAAAATAGATTCATAGATTTTGCAGATCAATCTGCACCGATAGTTGATTGCTGAAACCATTGGCAAAAATCCATACCAATAGTTTTTCCGGCTCGCGCCAGTTGATTGAGCGACTAAAAAGCTACTTAGTAGTCATGAGAGCGGCCTCCAGAGGCGAATCACTGACACCATGTGCTCTTTGTTTTTACATGCGAGATTGCACGCTGCACTAAGAGCACGTTATATATTTTTTTATTTAGTAATTAATTAATTTAAATTTTCGTCATTCAGTACTTATTAAAAATTTTAGTACTATTTTACATGGAGTGGTGTTAGTTTTGGATTAAAAAAAAATATCACTCGACCCCAAGTTTCCTAATGTGGATGTGGTCTCTTACTGAAGTTGCTTAGGTAAAGTTGTTGTCCTGCTTTGGAAATGCTTCCATGTCAGCATGCTTTTTTTTGTGCTTTAGTTCTGTGCCAAACCAATTTTGCAGACAACTGGCTTTTTGAGGAAACATCTGGCCCAGGTCTAGACAAGACTGCTCCTACAAAATCATGAGGCAGATTTCAAGTTTCAAGTCACATGCTCTTTCACCAAATCTTTCATCTAAATTAAATAAACTGGTTGTATGGTAGAAAAAAGAAATCAATGATTTGCTCTAGTAATCTCAGGGTTATTGAAAATCCGGATATTTGATTTAAAGGGGACAATCCATAAGAGCAAAACATGTAATGTAAAGGAACTTAACGACTCTTTCTGCATTATACAACAAGGTTTAACACGTGTTAATCATTGTGAGCAATTCACTAATTTAAAAAAATCAGAAAATTAATACTTCATGAAAAGACTCTTATTAGGCCACATACACACACAAGCAGTCAAGCCAATATCTATAAAACCCTCAATTTATAAGGGAAATAAGGGAGTGTTGGGTTGAGGAAATCCTGACGAAGCCCAAACGTTCCACAGCTAACATAATACCCACGCAAAACTATTACAATCCCATTGAACCGTACGAGCTTCTCGACCATTAATTAGTACTCCATAAAATAAAAAACACACACATTTAGATTAATTACATGCCTCAGTTCATTCTGTACAGCAAAGCATTTTTAAAGTTGTGTTAAATTTTATTTGGTCTCTTTTACGTTCTTCCAAACATTTTTTTTTTCTCCACAGGTTAAAACATTACAAGAGGCAAAACACATTTGAGCACATTTGTAGATAAAAACATAGACTCTCTGAAACACAAAGTCATAGAATGATTAGGCCCAGCCCAGTATGTCATTTTGCATGTCTCACACTCGCGAACACTCACGCACACTCTCACCCTCACACACACACAAAAGCAAATTCACAAAGCCCAGTGAAAATTTAACAAATATGTAATAGGTAGGAAAGAGAATCTTTAAAAAAAAAATAAAAAAAAAATAAAAAAAAAAGGAAAAAAAAAATATCAGGCACCACAAAATGGAATATCGTAACAAAGTAAAAATGGAACGAATTAAACAAAAGCAAACAATTTTGTCAAAAAAGAAGAGCAAACATCCCAAGTGTACTTTTGTCCATTTGAAGTGGGGATTTATTTTTATTCTTCTTCTTTTGCTTCTTCCGATTCATTTACCAACAATGGACTGAAGGTCTTCATCCAATGGATTACTAATGTTTGTTAAATATGAGTTTGTTGAATGATTTGTCCCTATGCAGCACCCATACACTTTCTCCAGTGATGTAAGGCAAAATACACAAAGCATCCTGATGAGGACTATGTCTCTGGCCCATTAAAATATCTTTAATCCAGTGTCTAAAAGGCCTTAATAAATATAATTTTCTCTCTTTAAAAAAAAAAAAAAAAAAGTCTTTCTCACAGGGGAGTTATGCACAGTACTAGTTACTCTGTCGAAGCTGATTGTGCTTAGCACAAAATACTTTCGCCTATTTACAGAGGAAGCAGATGGAACGGCATAAGCACACAGCGTAAGCAAAGACAAACAAACACAATTAGTCTAATGATGTTATTTCCATTGCTAATTGTGGCGTTTATAACGATACCCCAAGACCAATCCTAAAAACCTAAATGGCTTAGAAGCAGTTTACAAAGTTTCTTTGGCACAAGAAAGGATGCTTGTACAGTGAAACCTGTGTCTACATATCATAGAGATTAAATCCACCACTGTCAAACAGAGAGGGGAAAGAAATTCGATAAAAAAGAGGGACAAGGTGGCGCTGACAAATGAGAACTCTCTAACGATGGCCCGTATGACGGTTATGATAAATGGCCGCTGGGCTTTCGTGTGCCTGCGCAGCTGTTCGGTGTGACCTAGACGTCCTGACTAGCATTCAGGAGCAGCCATTTAAAAACGGATTCCTGGGCCTGGATGATCAACTTGTGAAATTAAACATTATTACTAAAATGAGCGCAGCAGATGTTGACTTTGGAAAAATACGTGCAAAACGATTCATACTAACGTTTTAGACCGCACTGATATCAAGGCTAAAGGATCCGGTGACTGGAGATAACGCTGGTGTCTGAGTAGTTCTTTATTTTTTATGACATTCATTCTAATCAATGAATGTAATGTCATTTCAGCTCTGTATATTATATTGTTTGGTGACCTGAGAAAACTATATACAGGCTCTTTTTTTTAGCATGTATCCAAGTATCAACCATTTTAAAATATGGTTACACCCCCAAAAGTGAAGAGGGAAATTGAGAAAAGTCATTTTATTTTTTTATTTTTTTTACAGTCAGTAGGTAATCATAACCTGCATCGATCTGCTCCATTGCTATCAGACAACTTGAACAAAGCCGGACCGTCACTGTGTGAGGAAAACAATCAGCTAGCTAAGTTTTAAACGCCACCAGGCAGATTTATCATGGCTACTTTCACAACCTATTTGCTGAGGAAAGAATAAAAAGTAAATCATTTCACATTGGTTTGGTTTCTTATGGAAATGAAGGAACCTGTCCACAGCAGAACCTCACGGCTTTTACCGGACTGACGCGCATATAGCCTATAGCAAATATTTCAAAAGGATCCGACAAAATATATTCATTCAAGAATTTCTAATGCTAACTTTTGATTATCTCATCAGTAATCAAAGTTAACAAACTTTGTCTCTATTTCAGTATTTAAACTTTAACATCAGCAGCTACACTTCTATAAAACAGGAGCTTCCAAGGCAGTGATTAGCGCTGACCGCTTGAGCTAGCATGATAGCTGATCACCTCAAAAAAGCCTTGTTGATCTGATTGTCATTGAGAGAATGTGCTAAAACTCGATATTTCAGAGGTGTAATATAAAAAAGTTGGATTCTAAGAGTAAAATTACTACGAAAGAAAAAGATCTGAAGGATCTTTAGATTTTAAAGATTTTTAAGTGTTGTTCAAAAAAATCTCCACTTTCTCAAACTGTAAATTTGTTTTTGGGACATTTTCAGGGTGAAGTTTAGCTTTTTGGAAATTTCGATACTGGACCATTAACGTTTGTTTGGTGTCCAAGGTTTGCTTACCTTGTTGACTCTAGAATCATTTAGTTCTTCAGTGTTAGACTTGGTTTTGAGAGATAATACCCTTTTTACAATATTTTATACACAACAGGCTCTTATTTTAATATTGCTGTCATTTTGTTTCATTTTTTTCCTAGGCTTTGCTGCCCCCCCAAAAAAATCTACATCAAGCTATTCCTTCTTTAAAAAAAAAAAACTATAAGTACTGACCCATGTATTGTAATACAAGCATATGTATTCATGGAAAGATTTTGGGTGAGGCAGCAATCCATGAAAATTTTGTTACGTCAGGATCACAGCTCCATTGCAAAACTAAAGAAGCATTCAAACTTGGGTTCATGGAAATGTAAAAATACTCTATAATAGAAAAAAAATAAATAAATAAAAATAAAAAGACTATGTAGCCTTTAAAAGCAAGCAGCTGTGACTGTAAGTTAACACTGACTGTGACTTCTGTACGGATACGATTTTTGTTCAATGTGGTGGGGTTTTTTTTTTTACAGCAGTAAAAGCCTTCAGGGATCCATTGGTGTTTTTTCCAAACTCGGTTAAAGGTATTGCAACTCCTTTTCTTGAATTGATGCATATGCACATAGCAAATTGGTGAATCTGAGGTGTATAGAAGATGTTTGTAATAGTCATTAGAAACACTGATATGTGGTAAAGGTCACTGTATGTGTCATAGGTTGAAGAGCTGGTTCAAGTTAAACCCTGTCATGCTGGGCTTGCATAGACATTCTGAAGAAAAGATTATATCCGGTTTTTATTTTAACTACAGTAAATGCACATTATACACAAGGGAGGCAGATGTCTGCCTTATTCATTGCTACACACGATCAGTAGTTTTAAAAAAGAATAAAAAAATTTGGGGCAACATCTTTTGTGGTTCGGATCAAGAAGTGCAGATCAGGCCAATATACAGTGAGCTTATTTCTCAGTGATCTCGTGTCGCTGTGGTGGCATGTGCCGTAAATCGAGCCACTCTATTAGCCACGGATTTTTTTTGTTCAATTAGTGAACCATGTTTTTTCTGTGAATATTTTGTCTAAAGTGCAGATGAGCCATAACAATCCCTCAAGCACTACTAATGTATGAAAATTGGGCAATCAAGATTGTACACAGTTCAAGGTCTGTTAACTTTTCTTTAGAAAATTGTTTGCTAAAGGGTGACTGGTCAATTTCGATGGAATTAACTTGTCACTAACTGCTAGCAAAATCAACGTGGTGGGCCTGAGCTTGTTTTGTTCTCAATTCTTTGGTATTTATATGAAATTCTGTCTGGTTCTCATCTTCCTGCTGCAGCTATCAGACTAGACTAGTTTGAGACTAAACTAGAACATGGAAAAGAGAATTTTAGATACTGTCTAGTTTGAGTCTTATAGAGGGAAGCAGAATTGGATCATCCGAAAGTGCTTACATGGTTGATGACAGAACCAAAGTCATTATGCTGTTGTTTTAGCCATGGTGTAACTAAAAGACACGGAACTAACCAACAGTAAAAGGCACTTAAAGTAATTCAATGCATAGGTCACAATTTTAGATGGAAAATGCACCAAGTCTGAAAGAATCTGGAATGTTGTTTGATGATGTTTTGAAGATAATAAGCCGCATCGTAAAATTTTAAATAGCGTGTGCTTCCTTTGTTTGCAAAGGCAAAACTTACAATCCAACACATGAAGCTTTTTAGAGGGAATAACTCTAAAGCACCAAATATTGGGAGCAAATATTTGTGAATCCAAACTGGTAAAGTTGTAGAAGCTCTATAATTATTTTAAAGTATTAGAAGCTCAAAATATGTCGTCTCTCTGTTTAGCTTGCGACTTAAAGGGACTAAGACCCAGAGTCTTTCTGGGGAAAACTTTCTCTTTGGCAACACCTACGGGCTTGTTGACCCAACCCAGGTCTATGAAGGGGGAGTCAGCAGGGTTCAGTGGGGCAACCCTGAGAGAGAGGTTGGGGCTCCCGTTGGTGGAACATGGTGCAGAGCGGGAAATAGGAAAAGGAGCAGAGAAGGGATCAAATGGTGAGGGACGATCAGAGTTTAACGATGGGTCAGCCTTGAGACTGAAGGGATCACAGTTAGGAGGAGGGAAAGGGTCACAATTCGTGAAGGGGTTGGTAGGCGATGGTCTGTACCCCAATCGTGGACTTGTGGGGCTGCTAGTTGAAATGGCATGCCGAGAGCTGCGTTTTTCCATCACGCCAGCTGAAATGAAGCTCCAGGGATCTATCCGGGGTCGGTTCGGAGACGGCCGAGGTCGCGAAATGATGTTTACCTTGAAGGGATCCGTTTTAGGGCTCCAAAGACAAGGATCGGCATAAAGAGCAAACGGGACAGGGGATTTCTCATCTGCTTCCATAGTATCTTGACACAACGGTAGATCCAACACTAAGGAAAAGGGGAATTAAACGTGATTTGATATAATAGGTCAAGTCAGCTTAAGATGAAAACATCTTAAAAATAGAATCTTACCAAGTTGTGAGGCACGACTACATCTTTTTCTCTCTTCGGTCTGGTCCATACTCTCGTTCTCGGTCTCTCCATTAGCGATCCACTCTGCAGCGCCATGCTGGACAATCTTTCGGCTGGACCTGTCTCTCTCTCTGGGGTTTGGAGGAGGTGGGGTCAGTGGTAACGGCTTATTCTCCGGGGGCTTCAGTGGCGTGTCGAGAAGCTCTTGTGGGAGAGAGTCCGTGCTAAAGGTAATGAGGTCCCCAACCAAAGTGGGATCTGTGGGTAAGTCCACCACAATCAGAGCAGGGACATTAGTTCTATAGGTAGTTCGTGGAGGGGGTGTGGGTGGGTGCTGAGGTTCCAGATAGCGTCCCAGAGCCACAGAAGCGAGAAGAGCAGCGCCACTAAGCAAGGCACGATGAGTGACTTTAGTATGAGGGGGAACACTGGAACGACAGTCTAGGTTTGGTGAACTACAAGGGGACAAGCATCCCTCTTCACTTCCGAAATCCTCTTCGGGAAGAGCTGTCCAGGAAGGTTCCTTAACAGAGATAGAGCCTAGAACAAGATGCAGATAAACTGAGCAAACAGCAAAAGCAGGTGATTCATTCTACAATTTGTACAGTGTTCTGCTTTGAGACAATGTTCACTGTAAAAAAAAAGATATATACAAATACAATGTAATTGAATTGCACCATTTTGAGTTGGTTCAGGCGTTGTGGGTCTGTATTCCTCAAAGTCATCTTTGGAGTCTCCGTTCTCATTGCTGGCCAGTAGCCGAGCTCTCATAGACAGCCTAAAAAGACAGACAAACGGTAGGACAGATGGTTATGAAATAACTGCATTTTGCTATAAAACAGTGGACAGTCAGTATTTAAATATAGATATGTTTTTGTTAGTGTTAAATTTAAGAATTAATGTCCTGTACTGAAATGTATTGAACATCCAGAATACCAGCCTACACCCTACAACCACAGTGTCATTTATCTTTACTTTAACAAGCGTCAAAGACGACAACCCCCTTGATGTACTCTAGTTTATATAATCGGCTGTGTTTCACATCTAATGACCTGAAACAAATACGGTTTCCTTTAAGTCTAAATTAAGGGATTAAACTGTTTAAAACACAGTAGCAGTTCAAAGTTAATGGGATGTAGAAAACAGTCTGCAAAAGGACCTATACAGAACAAGTTTTTAGATACAGTAAAACCCTATTGTACGAGCAATCGGCGATACGAGCGACCTTGCTCCCCAAATTTTACCCTATTTTGCGAGCTAATTTCCAAGGCACGAGCAAACCCACGCTGCCGGTTCCCCGCTTTCGGCCGAGGGTAGCATCGGTCGCTTAGTTGATCTCGTGTTGCTCGGTCGCTCTCGTTGTTCAGTGCAGCAAAAACGTAACTTTTTAGTGTTATATTTTTATTTCACTAGAAATCTTAAAAAATGTCTCCAAAGCAAATCAGTAATGGTGCTGAGAAAACGAAAGTAATTAGAATTACCATGGAAACCAAGAAGGAAATAGTGGAAAAGTACGAGCGTGGTGTGGGTACTCGTGACCTATGTCAGCAGTATGGGGTGTCTAGCTCTACCATAAGCACCTACCATTCACCGTACGGTACTGTATTTTTATTAATTTATCTTTATTGATAATAAGACAAATACTGTAATAAAAATAATGTTTTTCTTTATGTCAACACAATAACTTGCGGTGTATTTGTTGAAATAGGCTACAAATACTTTTTAAGCGATCGAATGGGGTCTCGGAACGGACTAAATCGCTTTTACACTAATTCTTATGGGAAAAATTAATTCGAACGAACGAGCAAATGGACCTATGAGCAATTTTCACGAACGAATTGTGCTCGTCCAACAGAGTTTTACTGTAAATAATTAGAAAGAAAAAAACACCACATCCATATAACCTGTGTTTTAGGTTGTACCGTTGTCTCTCTTTCCCTGTGTGTGTGTGTGTGTGTGTGTGTGTGTGTGTGTGTAAATGAAAGTACCCGCTCTCCTGTGGACTCAGGCGCTGCACTTTGGGGCTCTTTGGGCTTTTGGGGCTTTGGGGACTCCAGTGTGGGGCAAGTCTTCTCTCACCGTTAGCCTTCAGCGGAAGAGTTTCCAGCGGCCATCCCGAGCTCCACTTACTTTCACTGGGGCTCACTGCAGGAACAACAAGCAGACAACAGTTAAATATTCGCTCGCTTTATATAAAGTCTCTCTTACACACTTTTAACCATCTCTAAATAAATGGTTTGTGCTGGATTCTATGTGTTCACACTGTTTTTGTTTTACAGGACTTGTGAATTGTAGCAGGGTGTGTTTAAGATAGAACGCATGCACTCACGTTGGATGGCCCGGAAACGTGGGCCAATGGAAGGAGAACCCAAATCTGGAGAATTACGTCTCTTCTCCAACCCAGGAGAAGCCTGCACTGTGATTTTATGGATGAAATCTAAGCGAGAAAGCACATTTTATTATCACTAGTTATACCAGAAGACATTGCGGCTTTGACAGTACTTCATGCTGCAAAGACTCTTTTCACAAGATAGGATATGCAGAGAAAAGAATTTTGCCATGCATCAGTTTGCATGTTGTAACTGAATGTATATGATTGACATTAATTAAAAAAAATATTTGTTTAATGTTGGTAAATTGCTGTGCTATTAAAAAAAAAAAAAGATACCCATTCCAACATGCTAACAAAGCACATTCTAAATTATTCACTCTCATTCACATTGAATTGATCAATGGAGCTTTAAATACTATTGTTTGCCACATTAGTAAAACCATTAATAAAAAAAAAAAGCTGCAAATTATAAGTAACAATTCCAGTCTAATGTCTGAACCCATATTAACTGGAAATATAGCAGTGCAACGAAGCTTTATCGCTCAGAAAACTTATTTTCTCAATGATTTAGTAAAATCATATACCACTTCCTGTTCAACTTAATGAAAACAATACTTAGAAAAAAGAAATATATATTATTCATACTGTGCGTGTTTTTCCTTTCCTACCTTGTGGCATACTGATCTTCTCCCCGTTCTTAGATTTGAGCTTGTGCTTCTTGAAGGTTCCTTTGCGCTTCTTGACGTTGGGTTTCTCCTGGTTTTGGTTTAGGTGGAGAATGAGAAGCGAGAGTTCCCTCTCAAACACATCCTGCTCCCACTGGGCCAACTGCTCCTCTCGTAGACGCAGAAACTCCTCGTGAGACTTCTGCTCCAGGGCAGCACGCTTCAGCTCTTCTTCACGACAACGCAGCTCCTGCGTGCGCGCACACACACACACACACACACACACACACACACACACACACACACACACACACACACACACGTTACATATCTTGCAATCTTCAGGTCTTTATGAAGCCTGGCAAAATCTTTAGAATACTGTAAAACTGTTTTTGGCACAATATAAGGTTTCTCCAAATCTACACACACCTTTTCCTTAGCACGTAGCTCGTCGAACATGCCCTGGATCTCTAGTCTCCAGTCGTCCTGCAGAGAGTGGAAGGAGTCCTGGGGCATCTCTTCCATTACCTGCTGCTCTAAAGCACACAGCTGAGCCAAGATGGAGGCAAAACTCGGCCTGTGATGGGGGTCCTGATCCCAACACCCTGATATACAAACACACATTTTTACAAAAATGTCATTGATGAATAGAATGAATTGATGTAGGACATCGGTTTATAACTGCATTAATATGCAGATGGATCAATAGGATAAATGGCTGGATGAATGGTTATGCATATAATATAAATGGACATTCGGTGCAACCCAGATGAGGATGGGTTTCCTTTTGAGTCTGGTTCCTCTCATGGTTTCTTCCTAATGCCATCTCGGGGAGTTTTTCCTTGCCACAGTCGCCACACGGCTTGCTCATCAGGGACAAACTTACACTTATAAACAACATCTTTTTCATTTTTATCACCACATTATCTGTGTAAAGCTGCTTTGAGACAATGTTCATTGTTAACAGCGCTATACAAATAAAAATGAATTGAACTGAATATAAAAGATTTGTTTTGTAGAATCATGAAAGGGAACACATATTAGAGGACTAAATGCACGATTGGATGGTTGTGCGTGTGGTAGGGGGTTAACGCAATTTATTGGTATTAACATTTGTGAACAGTTAATATTGTATTTATATATTTTATATATTATATATTCTATTAATAAAAAAATTTTAATGCTTGGTTCAATATTATTCTAAAACATTTACTGTATAATAGATGTATGTAAAAAAATATATATATAAAAATAAAATGGAATAAAATGTATGCAATACACTTATATTGACTGAATCGAGAAATCGATTTAATTGGCACAAATTAAATGGGGAAAAAAAGTAACATCGCACAAATCGTATTTCCGGTACGGAGCAAGTAGCCACAGTGGCCATGCGCAAAAATTTTTTTTATACCCCAGGCATTGTTGTGTATATTTTCAATAAAAATAAATAAATAAATAAAATGACACCGACACTGCGCTAACAGTGTGAGGTGAAAACTAAAACTTGCGCTCCGCCATTTTGGTGAGGGACTCTGATTGTAACTCTGTTCCGCAGGTAAAAATAAAGGATTGCATTTGTTACACATGTTCACCGAAACGTTTCTGTACTAATACGTGTACCGTTACACCCCGAATGTGAAGAGGAACACTTGGGAAAAGTCCAATGTAAGTGCTTGCTTGGAAGATAAATGGATAAAAGTAGTTACCTGACATGAGTTGGGCGAAAGGTTCGGGGCAGGTGGAGGGAATGGGTAGAGTCAGTTTATTTACTGCCACTCCATAGGCTACAGCCAGACCATCAATCCCTCTGTAAGGAGCCTCGCCTGTGAGTAACTCCCACAATAAAACTCCGTAACTAGAGAGAAAGATAGAGAGAGACTTTCAAATCGTTCCAACCCAAACATGCTATGAAGCAAAGTTTACAGGATGGCAGATACACAAACACACACACACACACACACACACACACGTAGACACTTGACACAGCAGTTCAGAAAAAGAACAGCAACATCCTCCATGTCTTGGCTCCTAAGCACCGACAATTACATACAAGAAAACCCCGCAAGAGCATTTTCTCTTTTAAATGCTCTCACTCAGAGAACGAGACTCGCCCACGGTGGCTTTATATAGCCAGCTAATTACAGCATACGCACACACGCAGCACAACATAGCTTTCTCTGGCCCGCAGCTCCTAAACACTATAATCTAAGAAGTATATTAAGACGCCTTTATGGTCTGAGAAGAAAAGAAAACTTTGTGTTGTGATTCTATCGGCGGTTCGGTCTGGAAATCGTTCTCAAGAGTTCGCAGAAGTCTTTTACTGTGGAAGGTGTTATCTAATAAAGTAAATGCAGCTAATATCTAGACTTGTACCATGCCTTACATTGAATTTTCTAAGAAGCAGCCAAAAATGTTTTTAAAAAAAATCACAAGCTGAGCCATTCGGAGTGAAAATCCAATTTTTTTAAACCATTATTTATTCTAGCCATCTGTATGTATACTAGCATATTTGCACAAACACCAATTGCAAAAAGTATAAAAGAATGATTGAGAAACATTTTCCTTTTGAGCCACTCCACCGCTGAACTCTAGCATAATTATATATTATTACACTTGGTTTTCAAAACTAGTGCACTCGTACGTACTCATTGCAAACTCGTGTACTCTCTTTAAGCATTAAGGTATGATACAATTACTCTTCAAACTCCTTGAATACTGGCATTCTTTCATATTTGTACCCCGGCGTATCCACTCTAAAATCTTTATTGGTGTTTTTTCGTTCTTACTTTCAGTTTATTCCTCTTGCATGCCTGTACATAATATTGAAGCATGTATAAATCAGACGTATATCAACACCTGAGCATCATATGTGCTTTTGTGAACATCTGCTTTCCTATTTAATCCATTTTTTTTGCAAGGTTTGGTCCTTTCAACAATCAAGGTATGGGCATTTGTCCGTTTTTGATTTTAATAAACACAGATTTTGTCAAAACATTGGTTTTCTCCCTCCTTTATGCATATCTATATTCACTGCACAGGTACAAATAGTAGTAAAATCGAGTACTGAAACAATTTCATTTTTCTACATGAATGCACACTAGAACAGCATCCACAAACATGAAATACTATGCTAGCAGGTCATTATGCATTTGGAACTTTTCTGAAAGAGTTTCATCGTCTCCCCTTTGTCCTTTTTGGCATATTAGCATACCAATATACACCAGTCTGGATATTAGTGTATTCCTATAGTGATATAACATCGGGTACCTGAGGAACTATTATTGAATTAAATGCACAGTAAAAATACCAAAGCTTTCCATTGTTCAGACCCCATGTATACATGAGCAGTACATCTAATGCTAATAAAAATAAAAAAAAACAGCACCAATGATTTCCCCTCGATTGCGACGGCATTAAAGTAAACGATGTGATGCATTAAATTTTAAACAGTGTGCACAAGATAGAAGTTGGCATTTGTATCGTGATGCATCCTCTTTTAACATATTTGCAATGGTAAAAATTATATTTATATATTTTTTTGTGTTCTAAAAGTCACATAGAATATAGATTAACATGGCAGAGGTAGAGCTGCATCTTCTTAGATCTGTGTTCAATCACTGTGTTCAATGAAATCTAATCTTACTGCATCTTAATAGGGGTGCTTAATAGTTTTATATATATATATATATATATATATATATATATATATATATATATATATATATATATATATATGAAATGAGGATTGAGTAGCATTTATGGCTTAAACAATTAAAAAAAATAAAAACATTTTGGTCAGTTTATCGCAGAAATTCGTTTTCCGTTGGCGCTTTTGGCACGTAACCACGGCGCTAAACAAAGGACGACTGTGTGGTAATCTTACATTTCCCTTGATTATATACCTTAAAATGAATATGAATTGAAAAAAATTAAAATTATTTTTCATTTGTAAACTAACTTGTAAAGCATTTTACACTCAATTTCCAAATTGCGCTTTCCACAGTGGCTCCTTGTGTAGCATTACTGTGTTGATCTACCGGTCTTGTTGTCATGGTGAAGTTTTGCTCGGTGTACAGATTACAGTATGGAACACTGCGTCTCGCATCCAGAAAAGGACTTGACCTGTTTGCTGAGAAAGAATGAGTGCATGTGTGTCTGTAAAAGCCTGACAGTCATCCCTGCCTGAGTGACTGGCGGTGTAATTGGCCATAAGGATGCGCCCTTGAGAACAGAGGCGTCTATTGTTCTTCATGTGTGTGCGGTTGCTGTGTTGAGGTTACATCCCTTTACATGCTATTGTGACTCTGTCTATGTGTGTGGCTCCCTCTCGTCTCCCAGTCTCTAAACCTGGATAAGAGCGCCATTGTTTCACTTACCTGCTGTGAATAAAAGCGGCAGTGTTTGTGTGTGTTCACGATTGTGTGTGTGTGTGTGTGTGTGAGCATGGGGGTAAACAGCAGGAGTCGTCTTTGAGTTTGGATCAGACTTCTGATTAGCCCCGGTCTTTTGCTTCGCTCTGCTTACTCACCCTTTCCTCGTCATTGTGTGCTTTATTTCTTACACCCTCTCCATTTCCTTTAGTCCCCACGCACTTTTCCCAAATTTTTTTTTTTTTTACTTTTTTTATATAAATGGCTGCACCCTAACTCAATCCTGCCCCTTTAAATATTACATAAATAAAAATATTAAAATGAGAACGTCTCAAACAGACTTAGCGGAAGTTCTTTTCAGCTCTGTAGAGTCGTGTTATGGTTTTAAATTTTTTTTTGAGGGGGGGAAAAAACAGCAGAAAAGTCTTCCCAATCAAACGTTATGACTCCGAGACTAAACACATTTTGGCAGATTAACTCATTGTTCCTTATCTAACCAGGGATGCAGCGGTTCCCGTGCGCTTGAATACTATAAACATCAACACTTTCCCTCATTCGTTTCAACTCATTTTCCTGGGAGGCGCCTTAAAAGGTGTAGAGCTGCAACTAAACTCTAAGCTTAGTATGTGTTTCAATGAAAGAAACAGACAAAACTGAGTAAGAAATCACACGTGTGTTTCCATGTGTTGTTCAGTTCCAGGACGTTAAGATTATTTCTCTAGCACGCTTATCATTCGCTATAATCGGACTTGCTGTTTGAGGAAAACCGTGAATGACTGACTCACCTCCATACGTCGCTACCCTTGGAAAAGGTGGAGGATTTGATGACCTCGGGTGCCATCCAGGCGTAGGTCCCCGCCGTGCTCATCTTGGTGGTCTTTTGCCACTCTCGTGCCAAGCCGAAATCCGTGATCTTCAGAGTGTTTCCTTCCATCTTCTGCTCTATCGGCTGGGCCAGAAGGACTGAGAGAGAGAAGAGAGAGAGAGAGAGAGAGAGAGAGAGAGAGAGAGAGAGAGAGAGAGAGAGATATTTTCGATTAAACTGAAGACTCCATCATCAGACTACAATCTTTTTTTTATATCCATGTTGTCAATATTTGAGCTGAATTTCGGATCTTAATTAGTGAAATTTTGCCCTGCGGGGTTCTGACGCATTACGCATACACTGATTATGGATTAAACATCTGGTGAGTGCATCTGGAAAACTGACTGAACTGACACAAGGCTATCGTGCAAAGAGAGACGATTTCTTTGTCGTGATTGGTTGGATGCTCGCTTATGTGAATGAAAAACGAATAATAAACAAAGGAAAATAGAATTGATTTGAATGGAAGGACAGTAGGTTTTCCACCACAGGCAGTTTGAGCTTTCCAATTTCTCTATAGCAGAGAAGCCCAGACTAGGGCCCGTGGGCCAAAGTTGGCCTGTGATGATCTTTGATTTGGCGCCAATACCATATACAGTGAGGAAAATAAGTATTTGAACACCCTGCTATTTTGCAAGTTCTCCCACTTAGAAATCATGGAGGGGTCTGAAATTGTCATCGTAGGTGCATGTCCACTGTGAGAGACATAATCTAAAAAAAAAAATCCAGAAATCACAATGTATGATTTTTTTAAATATTTATTTGTATGGTGCAGCTGCAAATAAGGATTTGAACACCTGAGAAAGTCAATGTTAATATTTGGTACAGTAGCCTTTGTTTGCAATTACAGAGGTCAAACGTTTCCTGTAGTTTTTCACCAGGTTTGCACACACTGCAGGAGGGATTTTGGCCCACTCCTCCACACAGATCTTCTCTAGATCAGTCAGGTTTCTGGCCTGTCACTGAGAAACAGGGAGTTTGAGCTCCCTCCAAAAAGATTCTCTATTGGGTTA
This sequence comes from Silurus aristotelis, assembly GCF_946808225.1. Lineage (NCBI taxonomy): Eukaryota > Metazoa > Chordata > Actinopteri > Siluriformes > Siluridae > Silurus > Silurus aristotelis. The sequence continues at coordinate 9,733,622 of NC_139600.1, read as the reverse complement.
AGGTCTGGAGACTGGCTAGGCCACGCCAGAACCTTGATATGCTTTTTACAGAGCCACTCCTTGCTTATCCTGGCTGTGTGCTTTGGGTCATTGTCATGTTGGAAGACCCAGCCTCGACCCATCTTCAATGCTCTAACTGAGGGAAGGAGGTTGTTCCCCAAAATCTCTCAATACATGGCCCCGGTCATCCTCTCCTTAATACAGTGCAGTCGCCCTGTCCCATGTGCAGAAAAACACCCCCAAAGCATGATGCTACCACCCCCATGCTTTACAGTAGGGATGGTGTTCTTGGGATGGTACTCATCATTCTTCTTCCTCCAAACACGTTTAGTGGAATTATGACCCAAAAGTTATATTTTGGTCTCATCTGACCACATGACTTTCTCCCATGACTCCTCTGGATCATCCAAATGGTCACTGGCAAACTTAAGACGTGTCTGGACATGTGCTGGTTTAAGCAGGGGAACCTTACGTGCCATGCATGATTTCAAACCATGACGTCTTAGTGTATTACCAACAGTAACCTTGGAAACGGTGGTCCCAGCTCTTTTCAGGTCATTGACCAGCTCCTCCCGTTTAGTTCTGGGCTGATTTCTCACCTTCCTTAGGATCATTGAGACCCCACGAGGTGAGATCTTGCATGGAGCCCCAGTCCGAGGGTGATTGACAGTCATGTTTAGCTTCTTCCATTTTCTAATGATTGCTCCAACAGTGGACCTTTTTTCACCAAGCTGCTTGGCAATTTCCCCGTAGCCCTTTCCAGCCTTGTGGAGGTGTACAATTTTGTCTCTAGTGTCTTTGGACAGCTCTTTGGTCTTGGCCATGTTAGTAGTTGGATTCTCACTGATTGTATAGGGTGGACAGGTGTCTTTATGCAGCTAATGACCTCAAACAGGTGCATCTAATTTAGGATAATAAATGTAGTGTAGGTGGACATTTTAAAGGCAGACTAACAGGTCTTTGAGGGTCAGAATTCTAGCTGATAGACAGGTGTTCAAATACTTATTTGCAGCTGTATCATACAAATAAATAGTTTAAAAATCATATATTGTGATTTCTGGATTTTTTTTTTTTAATTATGTCTCTCACAGTGGACATGCACCTACGATGACAATTTCAGGCCCCTTCATGATTTCTAAGTGGGAGATCTTGCAAAATAACAGGGTGTTCAAATACTTGTTTTCCTCACTGTATTAGAGTGATATTTAGAAAAACTTTGGAAAAATGATGACCTGCTGTATTAGACAATGAGCTCTACTGTAGAGAAAACTAGATTGTTTCTCATTGTACTACACCGATCAGCCATAACTATTATGACCATCTGCCTAATATTGTGTTGGTCCCCCCTTTTGCTGCCAAAACAGTCCCGATCCATCGAGCATCAACAGCGTTAACTTGCATCAATGAGTCTTGTTTATAATGTTATGTCATAATGTTATGCCTGGTTGATTTCACTGGACTAGAACTTTATGCTTTAATATTATGGAATAAATTGGAAGAACCCTCCTTTTATTTGATAATGTTTGGTATATTTCAACATTTAATTTTGTCATACGACCCATAGTTAAGTCTGGAGAGAAAAATAGCGCTTTGACTTAAGTGAGGATATACAGTGGGGCAAAAACGTATTTAGTCCGCCAACAATCGTGCAAGTTCTCACACTTAAAAAGATGAGAAAGGCCTGTAATTTTCATCATAGGTACACCCCAACTATCAGAGACAAAATAAGAAAAATAATTCTGAAAATAACACTGATTTTTGAAGAGTTTATTTGCAAATTATAGTGTAAAATAAGTATTTGGTCAAAAACAAAAGTTCATCTCAATACTTTATATACTTTGTTAGCAATGACAGAGATCAAACGTTTTCTGTAAGTCTCCACAAGGTTTTTACACACTGCTCCTGGTAGTTTGGCCCATTTCTCCATGCAGATCTCATCTAGAGCAATGATGCTTTGGTGCTGTCGCTGGGCAACACGGATTTTCTACTCCCTCCAAAGATTTTCTATAGGTTTGAGATCTGGAGACTGGTTAGGCCACTCCAGGACCTTGAAATGCTTCTTACGAAGCCACTCCTTCGTTGCCCGGGCGTTGCGTTTGGGATCATTGTCATGCTGAAAGACCCAGCCATGTTTCATCTTTAATGCCCTTGCTGATGGAGGGAGGTTTTCACTCAAAATCTCACGATACATTGCCCCATTCCTTCTTTCCTTTACACGGATCAGTCATCCTGGTCCCTTTGCAGAAAAACAACCCCAAAGCATGATGTTTCCACCCCCATGCTTCACAATAGGGCATTCTTTCTCCTCCAAACATGACAAGTTAAGTTTTTTACTAAGAAGTTCTATTTTGGTTTCATCTGACCATATGACATTCTCCCAATCCTCTTCTGAATCATCCAAATGCTCTCTCGCAAACTTCAGACGGGCCCGGACATGTACTGGCTTAAGCTGGGGGACACGTCTGGCACTGCAGGATTTGAGTCACTGGCGGCGTAGTGTGTTACTGATGGTAGCCTTTATTACTTTGGTCCCGGCTCTCTGCAGGTCATTCACTAGATCCACCTGTGTGGCTTTGGGATTTTTGCTCACGGTTCTTGTGATCATTTGAACCCCATGGGGTGAGATCTTGCGTGGAGCCCCAGATCAAGGGAGATCATCATTGGTCTTGTATGGCTTCCATTTTCTAATAATTGCTCCCACAGTTGATTTCTTCACACAAAGCTGCTTACCTATTTCAGATTCAGTCTTCCCAGCCTGGTGCAGGTCTACAATTTTGTTTCTGGTGTCCTTTGACAGTTCTTTGGTCTTGGCCATATTGGAGTTTGTGGACAGGTGTCTTTTATACTGATAACGAGTTCAAACATGTAATACAGGCAACAAGTGGAGGACAGAGGAGCCTCTTAAAGAAGAAGTTACAGGTCTGTGAGAGCCAAAAATCTTGCTTTTTTGTAGGTGACCAAATACTTATTTTCCACCATAATTTGCAAATAAATTCTTTAAAAATCAGACAATGTGATTTTCTGGATTTTTTTTTTCTCATTTTGTCTCTCATAGTTCAAGTTTATCTATGATGAAAATTAAAGGCCTCTCTCATCTTTTTAAATGGGAGAACTTGCACAAATGGTATAAGTATAATACATTTAAGAGCAATAAAATGCATCTGGAATGCTTGTACAGAAAAATAATAAAAGATAAACTCTTATAGGAACTTAAATGAGCACCAAATATGTGATTAATGACCTTGTGTGAAACGGATTCATTTCACCGTAGCCGCGATGGAACTAATTTTCCTTGTAATGCATGAATGAACAATAAGCTAAGAATATAAGCAGTTGATCTCAGCACATCTTTTACACACAAACAAAATAATAAGATTTTCATGATCTCAGCAAAATGGGTGTGGCACCAGCTTCATCTTGGACTTCAACCTGCTGGTTTGGTACACAGACTTTATCGCAGGAGTAAAAGCACTGGCTACAGAGCCGGTCCTGAAGCGTCCGACAATTTCCCTCGTGATAAATACTTGAGTAATTCTTGTAAATTATTGACACATTTTGCTAGCAGAAATCAGAAATGACGTGAGCAGCCTGACTTCAAAAAAAAATTTCATAACTGTGTGGTCTTCTTGTGAAAAGACACAGAGTGTGTGTGTGTGTGTGTGTGTGTGTGTGTGTGTTGGATCATTCTAATAGAACACACAGCCTGTTCTCTCTCTTTGTCTATCTGTCTGTCTCTCTGTCTTTCTTCATCTGTCTGTCTGTCTTCATCTCCTTCTTGCTCTCTCACTTCCTCTTCGTTGGCAGAAAAGCAGAAGCGTGTGCGTGTGTGAGACGTCACGACCGTATGTGTCGCGAGAGTTTAGAGGGTGGGGAGTGACAGGGTTGCATCTTTGCCAGCACTCTTCCTGCTCCACACACACACACACACACACACACACACACACACACACACACAGTCGGCATGTGTGCACTGCGGTGGCAAGAGACAAAAGAGACCTGTGCAGCCCCACACACATACACACACACACACGCGCCTTTCAGTATCTCTTGATAGCAATCACTAGCCAAGTGGAATTTGCACTCCGCGCACACACACACACACAATGTGCAATGTGGTGTGTTAAGCAGAAGTGAAGTAGCTCCTGTCTTTCCTGCCTTTTTCAGTTTCCAATAAAGAACACACACGACGTTTGCTGCTCCGTCGCACCATTTTCTTTATTTTTTTTTTTCGAAAATCTTGCCCAACCTAAACCCTCTAAGCCTACTGCCAACGACCACAAGCAAAGCCTAAAACGATGGCAGAGAATTGTACCACACACACACACACACAAAAAGCGGCGGTTTCCTCCAACTCATTCTTGTGACCTCCCCCACAGGACGTGACGCAAATCTGCCCGCTTAAAAGTTCCTCAAAAGAGGACTGAAATTTTTCTTTCACACAACTCCACTCACAAATACACACCAGAAACAAATGGGACAGAGTAGGGTATTAGGAACAAATGGAATAAATTAGAAGAAATAATAAGGAATTAGTTCATCCTGTTCTTTTTTTTTTTTTTTTTTTTTTACCTGATCGTAAGGTACCGATGAAGTTTAACAGTTACTTGTATATGGGCAGTAATAACTGAAATGCAGTAACATAAAATAACATATGGAATGAGTCTCCAGCATCGACGCTTTGGACCTGATTGCAGGAACACAACAAGGATTTTTTTTTTTTTTTAAAGGAAATCATTTACATCATGGATGTTCTACGTTCGGTGTAACTATAAATGGATAAAAAGTCAAACCAGTCATTCTTTAGTAAATCAAAAAACAATGACAGAACAATAAAATAAATAGTAATAAGGGGAATTACACACTTCATTCGGCGACAATTGCTGAAAATAATTCATTTTAGTTTTCAACCAAATTTTATAAATCATCCCACAGTGCAAAATTATTTGGACAAAAAAATAATAATATTGGGACACCCGACTTTTCCAATTATATATTCCTGTTACCTCAACATTGCTGGGACATAATTGTATAAGGTTCCCAATTCCCTTGTGCACAAAGCAAACTCCATCGGTAACATGGATTTGAAAATCTTAAGCGGCCTGCTGTAGAGCTTACATTAGGCAGAAGTCCTTATCCAGAACCACGCTCGTTTTCTCTCATTTATACAACTGAGCTGCTGAGGGTTAAGTTAATTGCTCAAGGGCCCAGAAGTAGCAGCTTGGTGGTGCTGCGATTTAAACTCATGACCTAATTACACATCCAACTTAACCACTTAGCTAGTCCCCCTCCCTCTAGCTCTGACCTCGACCCTACTGAACACTGATGGGTTGAACTAGAATGCTAACTGCACCTGTTAGTACCTGGCTGAATGAAGACAAATCCCCACACCAACACTCCATAATCTAGTAGAACGTCCAAAAACCTGTTCATAGAGTGCATAAAAATGTATACAGAAAAGTTCTAATACCTTAAACGATGAAAAACTCGCACAATTCACATCAGATAAAACAAAACAAAAAAAATGTTTATTGCTCTGAGAAACAATTACTCTACACCTACAATGCACCAGTCAGTTTGCCCATGTTAGTAGTCTTTTCATATTTCATATCTGCATTCATTTCTCTAACAGAGCCGTCACTCAGTTCCACTGAAACTAACACCCGGCTTATACGTCTCATCAGCTTTCCGTCTGACACACTGGATTCTTTGTGAACCTAGAATCTCACATTTTCTCAAGTTTTTTTGTTAATACTATGAGTTGTGACACACCCCAGCAGAGACCTTCCTTTCCCAAAAACAAAGTGCAGACTATTATATTTTATTTTTAGGTCTTGAAGAGTTATTATCCCCAATTGCTTCCTCTTCACCTTTAATCTCATGAGCTCACAAGAGCCTTGCTGAGCATCTATAAAATTGTATTTTCTTGGCCATTTTTCTTCAGTAGACCAAGCCATGACACCAGTTTACTGGATACATTTTATGACTGGTGTTGGTTAGCATTTAAATAAATACTTAAAACTGCAGTTCCCTTGAAGGGGAGAAAAAATTAAAAATATTAAAGTTATCAAATTTTCGGCACATTCATTTGTCATCAATAAAGTCCCTGGTATTTATTTTCAGATACGTGTCAATTAGGGCCGAAACCAAAAAGGGCTAAAGCAAATTATTTGCATTGATGCTTCGTGTAGTTAAATGGACTAAACAAAGCATCAATGCAAATCATTGTCTTCAGCCCTAATTGACACAGATGACAAATGAATTGACAAATGAATTATGGTCTGTGTGTTTCCCCACAGACCATAATTACTGACGCACCACCTGCTAAACTCTAGACAGGAAAAGACACACAAATGGAGGAATGGGGAGAATTCAGGCCAAAGAAAACGGCAGAAAGTTTCCAATGTTTGGGATCATTTCAAACTAAAACGCCATACAGTGCATTACCCTTTTTTAAAGTCATTTGAAATAGAAATGTTTATTATTTTAACATTTGTACATGCATTTTGATGTAATATGGCAATTTCATGCATTAAATCCTCGAATACAAAAATGCACAACCCGCAAAAAAAAAAAAATTATTGCCTAATTCCTACTTTTTCTCTGAAACTGCAAGAAAAAAAAACCTTTAGAATTGCAAGAAAAAAATGGAGGAAATGGCAAAACAAAATTTTTATTGTGCCAGAAACAGGATTCCATACAAAGAGAAGGTGCTGCAAAAAAGAAAAAATGGAGGAATGGGGAGAAAACAGCGAGGGAAGAGAGAAAATTTCCAAAGTTTGTAATTATTTCAAACAAAAAATAAAAATAAAAAATGAAACAACGTACAGCGCGTTTACCCTTTTTAAACTCACTTGGAATTGATTTTCATTTATGCTATTTTTCATTTATATTTTTTTATTTGCAGTTTGAAATAATATGGCAATTAAATGAACTAAATGGTTTGAGTTGTCGCAGATATTCTAACAGGCTATTTCAGCAATAAAAATAAATATTTTTCAAAAAAGGAAACAAATCACGGTCATTTTAAGAGATCCGTCTTTTTTTTTTCTTTTTTTTTTAAATCAGAAAAAATTTAAAAAATTAAAAACGTATCTTATGACTTGATTATTGGATGGATTAATTGTTAAAATACTCAATTACTTAAATAACCAATAGCTGCAGCCCTGCTGTCAATGTGATTAATAAAACAATGTTTACAAAAGGTTCGAGTCATGCCTGTCCTTATTTCTTCAAATCCGATAAGCCAAATAAAAAATAGCTTATTCCTTTTCATAAATACAAACCCCAAGATGCAAAATTTATCCTGTATTTTATGTTGAATTATACATGCTGACTTTGTCATGGTTTAAGTCTCCTAGTTCAACATTTCATGCTACAACATGCAAAGGCTTCCAACCTTTTCCAAGGCTTTCACCTATGGCTAGAAAAGTCCAGTATCTCAGTACTTTTGTCCATAGTGCATATTTTGTGTACGCTAAAAACAACAAGGGTTACTGCTCAAAAAATGATTACACATTTACACTGATTTAAAACCCTGAAGTAAAAGGGTTATGGTGTAGTATGTAGCACAGCATGCTTCCTAACCAACAGCTTTATATATATAAAAAAAGCACACACACACACACACACACACACACACACACACTGCAGAGTCAGCATGTCTGTCTGTTCTTGCTGTGGTGTTAAACAAGGCCACTGAGGGTTCACACACTTCCACCAGCTTTAAATCTTCACTGAAAGCAGAACAACAACATGGTAAAAGATTAACAGTGATTCACAGCAAGGTAAAAGAGCATAAATATCAGTTCCTCGGCTAAAAAAATAAAACGTAACCACTAGAGCCAAAAGAGTACCACAGGACAGGTCATTAGACCAACTGCACTAAGCCATAACCACCAATTTTGTCCACATTCCCCCAGTGATTTCAGAGCAGTGTTCTCTTAAACGTTATCTGTTAGGCCCTAAGCCAGGAAGCGGCGAGTGTGTGTTTTTTATGTTATAATGCAGGAAAAACGAAACAAAGCAGAGAAATGAGGGTGCACTACACACCATGCTAAACGAACACTGGCGCGATGACAGTATCCATGACAACGGGCTGTGTTTGTTGTTTGTTTGACTGTTTGGAAGGCTGAGATGTTGGTTAGCTGAACGGCGCAGGCTTGAACTCGGTCACACCATACACCCACGGGGACACAATGACAGATTGGAGAAGATATTAGTAAAACGCATGCTTTCAGGAAACATTTAATTGGGTTATTTGTGTTGCAGCTTACGTTTCAATTTTCATTACAGGCCTCGGAGGACGTGAAATTAGGAAAGGTGGCCTCTGAGCCAGTCAATGCCTGTGAAGAAGATGTAAGGCGTGAGGGCCTGTGGGCCTGTCAGGTTTTTTAAGGAAATGAGAAAAAATGGCTTTTGTGCCCGTCAGTCCCAGTGAAGAAAACATGGCCTTTGTGCCCGTCAGTCCCAGTGAAGAAAACATGGCCTATTTGCCAGTCAGTCCCAGTGAAGAAAACATGGCCTTTGTGCCCGTCAGTCCCAGTGAAGAAAACATGGCCTATTTGCCAGTCAGTCCCAGTGAAGAAAACATGGCCTTTGTGCCCGTCAGTCCCAGTGAAAAAAACATGGCCTATATGCCCATCAGTCCCAGTGAAGAAAACATGGCCTTTGTGCCCGTCAGTCCCAGTGAAGAAAACATGGCCTATATGCCCATCAGTCCCAGTGAAGAAAACATGGCCTTTGTGCCCGTCAGTCCCAGTGAAGAAAACATGGCCTATTTGCCAGTCAGTCCCAGTGAAGAAAACATGGCCTTTGTGCCCGTCAGTCCCAGTGAAAAAAACATGGCCTATATGCCCATCAGTCCCAGTGAAGAAAACATGGCCTTTGTGCCCGTCAGTCCCAGTGAAGAAAACATGGCCTATATGCCCATCAGTCCCAGTGAAGAAAACATGGCCTTTGTGCCCGTCAGTCCCAGTGAAGAAAACATGGCCTATTTGCCAGTCAGTCCCAGTGAAGAAAACATGGCCTTTGTGCCCGTCAGTCCCAGTGAAAAAAACATGGCCTATATGCCCATCAGTCCCAGTGAAGAAAACATGGCCTTTGTGCCCGTCAGTCCCAGTGAAGAAAACATGGCCTATATGCCCATCAGTCCCAGTGAAGAAAACATGGCCTTTGTGCCCGTCAGTCCCAGTGAAGAAAACATGGCCTATATGCCCGTGAGTCAGACGGAAAACATGGCTTAGGTATGTTTTACTAAAGAAGATGAAGCAAGTATGGCTTATGCCTAGTAAAGATGTGCCCAGAAAAAAGGGGTGTGGCCTCTGTGAGATACCTACCAGTGAGTCCCAGTACAAAATAAACAAACAAATAAATAAATAAATATAAACATGTCTTCTTAGTTACAGTCATCTGTGTTGTATGACTGACAGCTCTGCTCCAACACTATTGTGTCTTCAATTCCTTGTCTGGCATTCTCTCTTCCTCCCTCTCTCCTTCTTTCTCTTTCTCCATAACCTTTCTACAGTCTCTCCATGTGTGATTACCCTCTCTTTGTGTAAGTAGATATGTGTGTATGAGTGTGAGGTTGCCAGACAAGAGTGTGTGTCAGTAAGCTGCTCCCCAGAGAGACAAAGCCCTCCTTCTTCCAGGGGAAAACCCCCACCCTGGCGGAATTCTGCTCCCACCCACGGTCCAGGGAGAAATAGCACGAGAGAGAGAGAGAGAGAGAGAGAGAGAGAGAGAGAGAAGAGAAAAGTAGACATCAGCACAGGTCATAATACCCATAAATGTTCAGAATAGTTCAACTCTAAGGTTCAGTGAAATGATTCAAAGTAAGATGCTGCAGAATCTTATCTAAATATCTCTAATTCTTATCTAGAAACCACCTTTTCTACAGGAACAGCTCATTTTCTGTGACGTATTTGATGGAGGCTGCACGTAATTTAAGTCGAATAAAATAAAAAAAAATAAGACAAAACCATTTATTAGTATTAAACAGTTAAAGTGCTATGAGAATTACAGAAGTAAGCAACCACCCTTTTGCTGAGTATTACATAAAAGTGCTTAAAAGTCGTCTAAGAAAACCCCTTGCATTGTAAACGATTAAAACACTGCGTGGTCACATATTAACCCAAACCCTGATCCATTAACCTCAGATGTTCTGCAGACATGTCATTTATGAGCTGATGGTTAACTAGAAATAATGTTGGCTACCATTTTAGATAAAATTTGGTTTTTTTCTTGCCTGTTGTCACATTTTCAGTTTAGCATAACCGATAGTACTGGATGAGTAAAAGTTTGTTTGTTTGTTTATGCCAAAGTTTTAACTATATAGATTTTTTTTTTTTTTTTTTTTTTTTTTTAGAGTTTATAGTTGGTTTAGGTCTGATGGTGGGATTTTGTAGCTTGTGACACTCATTTTAAAAGTTTTCTTAGCAGCAATGTCTGTTTACTGCCCAGGGTTTCCATTTTTCATTTGAAAAATCCATGCTTTTTCTGACTCAAATATGCAGACTTCTCTAAAGATTTTAAAGAACATATTATAACTAGAGGCCGACCGATATTGGGCGATGCCGATATCTGATGGCGATTTTTTAAGAAGATATGTTTGGCTGATTTTTTTTTTTTTCCCCTCTTCATCTCATAAAATCTAATAGTTAATATATGAGACATGATAGACAATTTTGTAATTTAATTTAATGAAAAATGTAATTAAAACAATTTTAAACAACACGCCTCTCCAATCAGTGCACTTGTTCGCAGGTTTTGGTCCCCGAAACCCATCCTAAACTACAGCTAGGCTAAAGACTCACTGACAAAACAGTTCCAAAAACTTCTAATTTTAATTTCATTGAATTACATTTTCTAATTTAACTAATGAAATATACAAGGCTGGATAAAAAAAACTAATAAGATCTTAAAGCCCGGGACACACCAAACGAGTGTTAATCATAAAAACAGTTCATCATCGTTATTCATTTATAAATATAATTTTTAAACTGTAAACCTTTTAATCCTACAGCAACAAAAAGGATTGTGAAATTGCAATATGCAATTCACCAATAAACTCCAAAAATCAACTAAAGTCCATTAACAAAACACACCTTTTGGCTACGTCCACACTAATAAGTTTTCATTTGAAAACGGCATTATTTTTCTCTCGGTTTTTTACTTCCGTCAACACAGAGACGCCGTTTTTCAAAAGTTATCAACGTTCTTGTCAACAAAAACAAAGCTTTTTGGAAAAAACGCTCTCCAAAGAGGATACATTTGAAAATGTCGGTTTGACTTTACAGTGTGGACTGTGAAAATGGAGGCTTTTCGAAAATTATGCCTTTTTTTAGTCATTACCGCGACGTGTCAAAAGAGCCGGGAAGTAAATAAACGCCAATCGGAAATGACTCAGGTCAAAACTTCTTACATTTTGCTCATGTGCAGTACAGGGAGGTAAGTGTTTTAGATATTTAGGTGTGAATAAGCAACTTTTGCAAAACTATAAAAAAAAAACGAAAATTTTTCGAAGAAAACGCAGCTTTTAACATCAACTCGGATTAGTGCGGTGTAGTGCCTTTGTTTAATTAAAAAAAAATATATAAATATACACACACACACACACACACACACACACACACACACACATTGTACAAAATCTTAATTTTATATTTAAAATAAAAAAATAAAAAAGAATAGGGCAATAGTATGGAAACACATTTTTCAATACTCTGTTCTATTTTTCCATACTAATGACCCGAAAATCACAAATCAAATTCCATAGTTTTTCATACATTTCCAAAAATCTGTAGGAACCCTGATTGCCATACTGATGAGTAACAGTACGTGCACCCCTTGCTGATTCAGACGGTCATTGATGCTGCATTATTGTGTTGCAGGATGTAATATTTGCTCAGGGGAATAGGGGTGGAAAGGTACAGCTCAACGGCTGGCTAATAGCAGGTCTATTTAAAAAAAAAAAAAAAAAAAAAAACACTTATATGCACCCTGCCAACTCGGTAGTAGTTCAGAGAGTGGACCTGCGTTGTTGCGCAAATCTGCACATTCAAGCATGTTCAACTTTTTGTGACTCAACCATTCACAAACACAAATGCATATTCTGTACATTAGAGATTGCTGCTATAAAAGCTAATTACAACTTAAGAAACCAATGATTGTGTCCCCAGTATTCTCTCAAATCAAAAGTACTGCGGAAAATGTTGGTGTTTGAAAAACAAACAAGTTATCAAACTGGAGGTTCTGTTGGGGGACTTGTATAAAATTATAATACCAAACAACAGTGTGTACCACGTAAAATGACAGAGTACACACAGTGCAAGTTATGGTTGGTTGGTTGGATGGTTGGATGGATGGATGGATGGATGGTTGGTTGGTTGGTTGGTTGGTTGGTTGGTTGGATGGATGGATGGATGGATGGATGGATGGATGGATGGATGGATGGATGGATGGATGGATGGATGGATGGATGGATGGATGGATGGATGGATGGATGGATGGATGGATGGATGGATGGATGGATGGATGGATGGATGGATGGATGGATGGATGGATGGATGGATGGATGGATGGATGGATGGATGGATGGATATAAAAAATCTAATTATTGCAATACACTTAATATATTGATTAAAGTGTGTAATCAATTAAATTGGCACAAATTGTATTGATTGAATAAAATTAAGATAAACAAAAATTTAATAGTTTACATTTGTTTGACCTTATTTGGGTAATACAGATGTGTTTGTGTGTGTGTTTTACATTTAATATTTAATTTTCTACAATATATGATCCACTTAAACTGTTCTACTCATTTCAGCACACTTTAACAAATGCCTTCATTCCTTCACTCCCTGAAATGATTAAAAGCTGGATATAAAACGCTATGCTTTGTATCTGGTCAAATTTATTAGTGCATGTTCTACATCAAGGTTTTTCTTTGTTACAAATCTATCTATGCCTATGCCTCCAGAACAAAATATGTGCTGGAGGCTTGGAAAATTCATTAAAATTTAGGGTTTTGTTGACTTCCTGTCACACTTGACCCTTCAGTGTCTTCGTTTTCCTACCGCACTCATCCGGTTTTTACTCATGTACAATATGCTACCAAAAAAAAACGTGTACATGTGCAAGTATTGGTGTGGTTCGAGTAGTAATGATGCGAATGCAAGCAGGATTACTCGACCATGGATCATCTTTCCCTTCTGGACAAATTTGTTCGATTTTTTTTTTCAATTGTAATGATTCGGATATTCTAAAAGCAACCGGCTCACATGTTGTTCACATCATAAAAAAAAAATTTTTGGTAGTGTTCTGTTAAAAGAAAAACAATCCACAACGATCCATGATTCAGCCAACGTAAAAATTACTGCCCTGATGGTCGTCCTTTTCCAAAAGTTACTATAAACCATTTCTTTTTCCTCTCATTGTCCTGAACTGAAAATGTCACCATATCAGCATACAACTATTTTTAACCGCCTCCCTGTGTTACTATTAAAACGATTGAGGAGCCAATCGGAAGCAGGAATTCGACAGCGCTATGACATCATGAAGGGCTTCACAAATCCAACATGGTGTATTTCCAATGCAATCACAAATCTCATCAAATCTTATTTCGGCTCTCGTATATGGCAAAGAGCTTGACCGCTGTGAGTCAACGATACGGTTTGTTCTTTCTAAACACCGTGCAGATTGCACTTGTTTTTTTTCTGATCTGCAGCACCATCTGAGGATCTGCAGCTTCCAGGATGTACAGCTGTTTAAACAGGCTGCAAACATTTACACCCAAAACAAAAAAATTATGTTTTGTTGGCATCGGTTGAGTCGACTTGACAGTTAAACATAAAAGTTGCCAAAATACATTCGCAAAGACTCACCAAGTAGTGCGAGCAGCTGGCTTTTCTTTGAATTAAGAGGCCATGGGTTTTGAGAAGCCACAGACGCCGTGCTACAGGCTGTACATTTAAACTAAAAACCCCGAAAATCATCTAATCAATTAGTCCAACATTTTAAACAGAATTTGAGTTACTATGGTTACAATGGACCCATGGAGTTTTTTTTAAACACGTTACACTCAAATCCAAAAAAGTCAAAAAAAAAATTGTCAGTATTTGTTTTTTTGCTGATTCCGATTGGTTGAAAAGTGTTCAATTTTTTCATAAACCATCAACCAGATCAATGTATTTGCATTTAAATACTTTCTACAGTTACAACGTACACAGGTACCTGCCTGTATGATGAACGCTCAAAAAAAAAAAAAAAATTCAAAATGAAACATTTTTTCCAGAAATTGTGCAATTACAGGATGAATGACATTGCAATACGTCCCTCACGTTAATATTCATGAGGGATTCTTCAGTAATCAGTGCTTTATAGCAAAAGTAATAATAAAATTGTTTTCCTCCTCTTTCAGAAGTGCTTTTTTTCGGTTTCTTACTTTGCTTTCAAATGGAATATTGATTATTTGGATATCTGCGTGCCCTGCCATGTTTCCTTATTCCCTTGTGATTATCTTTCTCTTAAAAAATATAATAAGAGAAAATTAGGGCGTATGTAAGATACTCAACAGAATTGAACTCGTGCTTCTTCGAACTAACACACTTTTGACTCTCTTCAAGTCCTGTATGTCAGACAAGCACCTGCTCACCTCCTGCCCACATTTCCCTCTGCCATCTCCGGATACAGACAGCTCTCTTTTCCAAAATAAAAAGACAATACCGCTGTGCTGCTTTTTCTTATCAGCCTCGGCCAAAGAAAACAGGGAGAGGAAAAAAAAGCTGACTAGTGCCCTCTGTTTCCTGCCCTTTTTTTCAAAAACTGTTCACTTAAAACACGCCTTTCCAACTTCAGAATAGTACAGATTTTATCAGGCTTTATTTCCATGGATAGAGAAAAAACACACACACGTACCACTCAACTGTTGCAGAAAAGAAGAAAATTATCTTTCTCTCATTCATATATATATTTATGTGTGTGTGTGTGTGTGTGTGTGTGTGTGTGTGTGTGTGTGTGTGTGTGTGTTAGATGGATGGATAGATAGACTATTTAAAAAAATATATAATAAAATAAATCTAAACCTGAAAAATCTGATTGAAGTGGATAATCAATTAAATTCATACAAATTGAATTGATTGGGAAAAAAAAAAAAATATATATATATATATATATATATATATACAAATTTTATTAGTTTACATTTGTTTGACCTCATTTGGGTAATACAGATGTGTTTGTGTGTTTTACATTTAATATTACATTTTTAACAAATGTCTATTCCTTCTATCCTTCATTCATTCACTCCCTGAAATGATTGAAGCTGGATATAAAACGCGAAAGAATTCATAGCACTGGCGTTAGCTGCCAGCCACTTACCGGTTAGCGGCTAACACTAGTGCAATGGATTTTTTTTTAGCAGTTTCATGCATGCGCTA